>NW_025814133.1:1417500-1717500 GCF_018902025.1 Drosophila willistoni | reverse complement strand
ATCTGGTTTCGCATGCACATATTTCTCCCACTTTAGAGAGTTGAACAGACAGTGATTCTAGTTGCTATATTCATTATATATTTTGTGATACATTTTTATTTACTTTTTATACCCTTGCAGAGGGTATTGTAAAATTGGTCAGATGTTCGTAACGCACAGAAGGAGGCGTTTACGACCTGAGAAGCTGAGTTGATATAGCCATGTCCATCTGTCCGTCCGTCTGTGCGTATGCGTTTTACTCAGCCGTCTTAAGAGCTATCGGGATGAAATCTTTTTTTGGGGTTTTTTATTACCCGGTATAAAAAGTAAATAAAAATGTATCACAAAAAAATATATAAATATATAAAAAGCATTATGAATAAAAAGCATTATGAAAAACTTCGACCAAGCTGGGAGTCGAACCCCTGCCGCCCGATCGCCAAGCGAGCACACTAACTACAGAACTCGACGGCAATTTACAAAGTGTCGACGTGGCTCTGTTGTCAGTGTGCTCGCTTGGCGATCGGGCGGCCGAGGTTCGACTCCCAGCTTGGTCGAAGTTTTTCGTAATGCTTTTTATTCATAATGCTTTTTATATAAATTAAACACTTCCTTCACTCACGGGTTAAAAAAATGAATTTTTATTTATAAAGTCACTTTTATTACAATACAATATGTTAATATTATAACTGAAAGATGCTGACTTTGGTGAGCGAATTCGGTGGAGTTTAAGCGAAGTTACCGGTTGGTTTGTACTTAGGCTCAAGACTGATTTGCTATGGTTCAATTATGTTGGATGAAGGCTTGGGTAATCGACGTCGTCGCAGGCGGCGGCGTTGGCTGAGTCCAATAGTCCACTTTAAGTGCGTGGGACCATTCTTTGTTTACACAAGTGTTCAGGACCATTCTTTGTTTATTGCCGAAATTTGTGGCGTGATTCTGCGTATGCACCGAACCCGACACCATTCTTCTAGGGCCTGGGAAAATGGGGTGCAGGCTTATTGTTTATCCTAGCGATCGGACTGTTACTTGAGATTGGCGATCATGCGACAAATGGGCATGTGACGATTGAGTGGGGTTGACCAATGGGTATTGCATGTGATGATGAAATAGGGTCGGCCAATGGGCATGCGGTTAATGGGCATGTGTTGACGGACTTGGGTTTATGGCTTCTATGTTATGGTATGAGTTGTGATAGAAGTGCTTAACTCCTCCCCCTTTAAGTGCGGACGTCCTCGGTCGCAACAACATATTGGACAGGCCCGATTGAGACTTCCATTGGTGGACCATGGTTGCCTGTTCCGTGGCTGCAGTATTTTTTAATGATGCAATATGTTATCATCGCAGCTGCTAGAAGAGTTAGAATAATCCAGTTTGACGAAGACATAATCAAGTTGTTTCTTTAGATACGCTCCAGATTATTAGTATTATTGATGTGTAACTCCTTGATCATTTCCAGCGATAGCGTTTCACCTCTCTGCTGCTTATTTGATAGTAACTGTAACAGCGGTGGTTGAACCTCGGCTTCAAAGCGTGTCTTCACAATATACCAGGAGTCTTCTATAATGACTGTCGCGTTTTCCGCTTGGATTATGAAGGTGCCTTCTAGGGTGATGTTTTCTCCATTGATGCTGATGTCTCCTTGGAATTGGTTCAGCAGCAAGGTACCGGGCATTATTTCCGAATGAGATTTTACGTGCTGATTGTTGATGATCTTACATTGGGGATTCCTTCTTTGCAAGTAGGCTCCTATACATTTACTGTTTTCTAAATTAGTCAGATCTTCCAGTTTACAAATTGTCTTACCATTATGAATTTTACAATTACTCTTATTGGTTAACCCGAAATATTTCTTGTTACATTTCATGATGTTTTCATAGTCTATTTCTTCTATAAATTTTTGATATTTAATTGGTATTGCTAGGATTTGTTTACAAATTTCATTAATTACTCTGGGAAGGCTAACAATATAAAGGAGTGATTTACCATCTGAGGCTACACTGACTTCAGCAAACTCTATTAATTCTTCAATGTTTATAAATGTTAAACTTTCTTCTTTAATTGTTTCGATGAAATCTATTTCGGTAGAGGATAATATTAGTGAATTTACTGTATTGGCCTTGGCCCAATCGATTGCATAGATAATATTTGTTATTTCTTCTCTTAGAAGACTCAATTTAAATTTGGTTATTTCAATTTCTTTTGACTTATTGTTAGATTCTAATTAATATGGTATTAGTTATTTTAATTAAATCATTTATCTTATTTTCTATTAGATTATTAATTACGACCTGCCGATTATTGTTTACCAATTGTTCATTGATCTTATTTACCACAATCATATGATCTTCATGATCTGGTGTACCCGCTAACCATTTCCACGCCGTGCCAAGTATATCAAGCGATCTTTTGTTTCTAAACTGCATCGGCTGAAGCCTCCTCAGTTCATTCTGTATCCGCGTTATCTCATAGGCCAAAAAAGGCTGATACGGACTTAGGTTTGTCGAATTTTTGACGACTTCTTTTAAAACGGATATGGACATTTGATATTTTTCTAGTTCGATGACATGGACGATTTTAAAGGTTCCATTCTGGCGCGCGGCTAACCCGGTTTCCAACATGACCACTCTTGACTTAGTGTAGTCTAATATGGTTGTGTGACCCCAGCAAAGTG
Organism: Drosophila willistoni; assembly: GCF_018902025.1. Taxonomy (NCBI): domain Eukaryota; kingdom Metazoa; phylum Arthropoda; class Insecta; order Diptera; family Drosophilidae; genus Drosophila; species Drosophila willistoni. The sequence goes on along the minus strand of NW_025814133.1, from coordinate 1,714,847 downwards.
GTAACATAAGCAGTCTGTCGGAAGAGGATGTTTATCAATATTTCAAGTGGTTTTTATGCACTATCCTGCCTGACCTGGTTTTAATTTTGGTATTAAGATCTTCGGCTACTATTTCTTTTTTGTATCTAGACGTTAGTTTCGAACCTAATCGTTTATTAATCCTAACGTAGATGGTTTCACCTGGATCGTAAATTTTTATGGGTTTTTTTGTTTTGTTATGGTACCCTAGGTCTTTGTTTTGTTTCTTTAAGATGTTTTCCGAAATCTTTTCCCTTTCGAGTGCTAATTTTTCTGGTGTATGGATTAAATTTGTTGCGAAAAATGCTTCTATTGGCTTTTTATTGGTTGTACTGTGGATTGTTTTATTGTATTCATCTACAGCCTTGAATATTAAATCCTCAAATTCCATTTCGGGGTGCTCTAACTTCAAGCATCTCATTATTTCCGTATATGTGGAATGAAATCTTTCTATTTGGCCGTTGCTGGATGAAGTATAAGGTGGGGTAGTGTGGACTTGTATCCCTAACTGATTATTTAAAAGAAATTTGATTGATGCAGAATTTAAAGCTTTTTCGTTATCCATTACCACGGTTTTCGTCATACCGAAGGCTATCAATAACTCACGTAAGGGCACTTTAAGATGTTCTGCTGCTTTTGAGTTTACGAGTTTAACTTGCGCATACTTAGAAAATTTGTCTATGGCTGTTAGAATAATCTTATTTTGGGTGGAATATAAATCTATATGAATTATTTCGCCTGGATATGTCGGAATAGGGGTTGGTTGTATTTCTTGATTCGGAGGGTGTCGTTGATACTTCGAGAGTTTACATGTTTGGCAAGAGTTTACTATTGCTTCTACTTTTTTCTTCATACCTGGGAAAAAATACTCAGATAAAATTTGCTTTTTATTTTCGATGGAATTTCTATGTGCTCTAAGGTGTTCTTTAATTATGATTTCTTGTTCTTGGGTCTGATCATGGACATCTACAGTTTGGATTTGTGTGAATCTTGCCTTGTAATTCCTAAAATGCTCCGGAAATATTTGTTGAATTTTCCCCATGATACTTTCGGAAGTGAAAATACCATTTACTATTCTCGGATCCATTTTTTCTTTTATAATAGTTACAAGGTTGTCTTCGGAATAATTACTTCTCACTATTGTGTATCTGTGGTATGTGGGGAATGGTATTTCGAAGGTGGTGGATTCGTTATCACCAATGAGGATAAACAATTGGTTTTTAAAGACATTGATGGGTACTTCCATTGCTGGAATGAGTTCATGCCCTGAGCTTTCATCACTGTGGACTGTAGCTGACGTACTACTAGCATTTATGTTAGTAGGGTTCCTAGAGAGCGCGTCTGCTACGACATTTGAGCTACCCGGTTTATATTTCAACTCGTAGTTGTATTCCTCCAGGTAACTTTTCCATTTCTTCAGCTTTATGTTGTTATTTTTTGGGCTGAGAGCATAAGTGAGAGTCTGGTGGTCGGTGTAAATGATCACCTTGGACTTGCCGTATACATACATTCTTAGCTTATCCAATGCCCATACTATTGCTAGCATTTCTCTTTCATTTGTGGCATAGTTTTCTTCAGCTTTGGATAACGCACGGGAAAGAAATGTAATGGGTCTCCCATTCTGTTCTAGAGAAGCTCCTAGTGCGATGTTTGAGGCATCGGTGGTTAGATGGAACTCTTGTTTAAAGTCAGGATATGCTAGCATAACGTCTTGTGACACTAATGCATTTTTCACTTTCTCAAAGGCATCGGTTTCGGCTTCACCGAATCGGATTTCGATCTTACTTGAGACATTTTTCTTGGCTCTGCCATGTTCTCCTCTCAATAACGCAGTCAAGGGTCTAGCTAATTTAGCAAAATCTTTGATAAATCTTCTGTAATAACTAGCTAATCCCAGGAAGGACCTTAGTTGTTTTAGGTTCTTTGGTATAGGGAACTTTTTAATGGCTTGGATTTTCTCTGGATTGGTTTTAACTCCTTCCCTAGAAATTACTACGCCTAGGAAGTCAACGCTATGTCTTAGGAATTTGCATTTATCTACTTGGACCTTCATATTTGCCTTGGACAAGGTAGAAAATACCAAAGCTAGATGTCGGAAATGCTCTTCCTCTGATTTACTGAATATTATTATGTCGTCGATGTAGACGTAACAGATCTTTCCAATGAGGTCTCTCAAAATATCATCGAGAGCTCTTTGGAATATTGATGGGGAATTCTTTAGGCCGAAGGGGAGTCTCGTGAACTCGTATTTCCCTCCATTCACGGCGAATGCCGTTTTTTCAATATCAGATTCCTTAAGGGAAATCTGATGAAATCCGCTCTTTAGATCAAGAACAGAGAAATACTTATTGTTGCCCAACTGCGCAACCATTTCTCCGATTTCGGGGATAGGATACCTATCCGAAACTGTAACTGCATTGAGCTTTCTATAATCTATGACCATCCTATATTGCTTATTCCCAAGGCTGTCACTCTTTTTAGGGACTATCCACACAGGGGAATTATAGGGCGACCGTGAGGGTCGTATTATACCATCTCGTAATAATTCTTGTAGCTGGTCTTCTACTACTTCTCTTAAAAAGGCTGGATATGGGTAATGCTTGGTGTAGACTGGAGTGTCTGTTGTCGTTCGGATTTCTCCTTGGACATTAGTAGCATAAGTCAATTTTTTATTTGGGTCCGCGAATAGCGATTTGTACTCCTCTTGGAGCGCCTTCAATCCTAATTTCTGCTGATTAGTGAGCTCATCTGATTTAAGGGTATGGACCTGATGGGCTCGCATCTGCTTCACTTTAACAACATGAGAGTTGTTGACGTATAGTAGATCTTTCCCTATATTAATGATAGCGTTTAACTCTCTTAGTGAGTCATTACCTAGAATTCCGTGGAACGGATTCAGATTAGGTAATAGGAAGAATGTTATTGGTTTATTGGGTTCGTTAAATAAACCCAAATGGATATGGCTGGTTATTAAAATGCGACCACTTACGGTGTTCGCGTAAAACTTGTGTTCATTCTTTCATTTTGATATTTTTTGCTATTTCTGGTTGGACATAGTTCTTGTTCGAGCCGGTATCTATTAGGAAATTGTATGAGGTTCCGTCTTTGTCCCGGACAACAAAGTACGGCAAAGAGGAACACTTTAACCTAAAAAATTAACGGTGTCCTCGATTTGTGGTTGTTGAGGCTCCTGTGATTGTGATCTGGTTTCCTCTTTGTGCTGTGGGACTAACTCTGAGTTGTCACCTTGTGAAGTAAAATATTCCTCCTGCTGTTGATATTGTTGAACCTCAGAATATGGGACTGATTCAAAAGGATCTTCTTGGCCCTGATAAGCAGCCTGATAATCGGACATATCGGAGTAATGCTCTCCTTGAGGCGGTATGGTGATATATTGTTCACCTGACGGACCGGTTTCGATATGGAATTGCCTCTGCAGTTTATTGGGAAAATTTGCGGTGGACTGGTTGACTCTCTTGAGAGCAAATTGTTGTGGTAAATTAGCATTCGGATTATTCATGTAGTTAACTTTTTTGGTTAAAATAGAGCCGTCGACATCCATTGGAGTTGGTGCCGGCTGAGGTTTCGGGGCAAATGGCCTCGGTGGTGCGTTGAAAAATACGGGGTTATTAGGTTGAGGGAATCTATTTTGTGGAATGAACACGTTTTGCATGGGTTTCTGATTATAAAAGTTGTTGTTGTTGTAAGGTTTGGGTGGAATTGCTGGTATGAACGATCGTTGAGGTTGCACGTTAATTTTAGCATACTGTTGGGGTTTTGGTCCTACAAGTGGACGAGTGTCACGATGGCCGATAATGTTTCTAGCCCTCTTATTATCCAACATATTGCACAATTGCAATGCATGCCTCAGATCTTTGGGTTCAGCTAAGCTCATTCTGTCTGAGAGATCTCCGTTCAGACCTCTGATGAAGGTATCTAGAGCCCTATCTCTGACCTGTTTAGCCATGGCTTCCATAGTCTCGGGAGAATAACCCATCGTTTCGATTTGGTCTAGTATTAGCGACATCTGTTGGTGAACTGCGAAGTAGAAGTCATGAATGGAGGTGCCCTTCTGGGTCATGGTAAACAGCTGATATTCTAAAGTGTTTAAATCTCGTCTGTCCGTGTACTCAGTTAACAAACACTGCGAGATTGCGCCCCAATGTAATGCGGTGCGATAGACTTTCAACAATGTATTGGCATGGCCTGTAATTTTTCCTCGAATGGTCATAAGAATTGCATAGTATTTGGGTGTTCCCTGAATGGGGGCATACAATTCCATCAATTTTGTGGCGGTAGTAAACCATGTTGAGAAATCCTCACGGCTACCTGAGAATTTGTCAAGATTCTTTACGATGTCTGGCACTTTATCTAGTTCATGCCAATCATCCTGAACGCCAGCTGCCTGGTCCCTAAAGGGTATATGTCCTGACTGAGAATGATTTAATTGTTTCACTATTTCCTGTAACTGAGACGACAAAATTGTCTGGATAGCTACATCTAGTCCCTGAATTGACAGTGCTTCGATTCTATTTGCGGTTGATGCACTTGAGGTGGATGCTGTCTGGGAATCAGAACCTGCTGCATGAATACCACCCTGCTGAAGGACTGCGGCTTTAACCCAGTTGTCTTTAGTCATTTTGGAAATGGATTGTTTTTTTAATTAGGGTTAATTCAAGGTGTTACGGTATCGCGAATACGAAAAATATAATCCGCGAAAATTTAATTTTTTGTTTATATTGATAAAAATTAATTTGAGGTGTTACGGTATCGCGAATACGAAAAATATAGTCCGCGAAAATTAAATTTTTTGCTTATATTGATAAAAATATAGCGGTATGTCCGCTAATCTTGGATTGATAGAAATATAGCGGTATGTCCGCTAATCTTGGATGGAAATGGCTTGTGGTATTATACAAAATTTTCAATATTATGTGGTTATCTTTTATAAAAATATTTTTTCCAAAATTTCAAAATTATTTTCTCTACCTTTTTTTTTTAATATTACTTATTAATTTTTTTCTTAACTTTTCATTATTTTCTTTTTCTTTTTTTAATATTACTTATTATTATTTTCTTTCTTAATTTTTCATTATTTTCTTTTTCTTTTTCGAGTGGGGAAAAAATTTAATTAACGATTTTATATAAAAAAAAAATTTTTTGCTTCTTGATATTGATTTACAAAAATTTTTTCACCCACTGTGTTTTCACAATAAAAATTTTATTTCGGTTTTCTTTTGCATAAGTTTATTTTACTTAACTTACGTTAATGCTATCATCCTCGGTGCTTTTTACTGATCGGTTTGTAGGAGGTCTCGCTTTTCCAACGTCGAAGGTACTAACGCTCCTGGGCAAACACTTTTGGGTTTTCAGTTTTCCTCCGAACTAGTCTTAGAGGAATTCGCAGCGATTAAAATGACCCTGTCTGATTCGTGGTATAGTTCGATATAGTGTTTTTGTTTCACTGACTCTAAAGGCCTTTAACGCGTTTTTTGGTCACGAATCACTGGTATCTTTCACTAACTCACGATCACGTTGTATTTAGCAGGGTCCCTGCTCGGGCGCCAATTAAACACTTCCTTCACTCACGGGTTAAAAAAATGAATTTTTATTTATAAAGTCACTTTTATTACAATACAATATGTTAATATTATAACTGAAAGATGCTGACTTTGGTGAGCGAATTCGGCGGAGTTTAAGCGAAGTTACCGGTTGGTTTGTACTTAGGCTCAAGACTGATTTGCTATGGTTCAATTATGTTGGATGAAGGCTTGGGTAATCGACGTCGTCGCAGGCGGCGGCGTTGGCTGAGTCCAATAGTCCACTTTAAGTGCGTGGGACCATTCTTTGTTTACACAAGTGTTCAGGACCATTCTTTGTTTATTGCCGAAATTTGTGGCGTGATTCTGCGTATGCACCGAACCCGACACCATTCTTCTAGGGCCTGGGAAAATGGGGTGCAGGCTTATTGTTTATCCTAGCGATCGGACTGTTACTTGAGATTGGCGATCATGCGACAAATGGGCATGTGACGATTGAGTGGGGTTGACCAATGGGTATTGCATGTGATGATGAAATAGGGTCGGCCAATGGGCATGCGGTTAATGGGCATGTGTTGACGGACTTGGGTTTATGGCTTCTATGTTATGGTATGAGTTGTGATAGAAGTGCTTAACTTATATGTGCATCTCATTCTCTCGCAGCGAGCACACTAACTACAGAACTCGACGGCAATTTACAAAGTGTCGACGTGGCTCTGTTGTTAGTGTGCTCGCTTGGCGATCGGGCGGCCGGGGTTCGACTCCTCCCAGCTTGGTCGAAGTTTTTCGTAATGCTTTTTATTTATAATGCTTTTTATATATTTGCATCTCATTCTCTCGCAGCGAGCACACTAACTACAGAACTCGACGGCAATTTACAAAGTGTCGACGTGGCTCTGTTGTTAGTGTGCTCGCTTGGCGATCGGGCGGCCGGGGTTCGACTCCCAGCTTGGTCGAAGTTTTTCATAATGCTTTTTATTTATAATGGTTTTTTAATTATTTGCATCTCATTCTTTCGCAGGCTAAATACTATAAGATCTATATGTGTCTCTGTTTAGTGTCGCTTTTTCGTTTCATCGAGTCTGAAATCACTCCCAACGATTCTAAAGAAGTTTTCACATCAAAAAGTTTCTGGTCCGACGTGAGGGAACACAAAAATATAGCGTATCTAGTAAATTAGTAGAAGTGACTTCGCCGTTGACTAGTTTATGGAGAAAGAGAATGCCAAAAACGAGCCTACGGTTGTAAAGTGAAGGAAGATTAATAAGAAGAAGTCTGCTAGAATAAGAAGGTAGGCGAAGACTCGGGTCCCAATTAAGATCGCGTAACGCAAACTTAAGGAATTGCTTTTGTACCGATTCAATACTACGCTGGTGAACATCATATTGCGGATTCCACACTGGCGAGCAATATTCTAGAGTAGGGCGAACTAACGAAGTGTATAAAACCTTTGTTACATAGGGATCATCAAATTCTTTGGCCCAACGTTTAATGAAGCCAAGAAGGCTGCATGCTCTATTGACAATAGAAGAAATATGAACATTAAATGAAAGTTTTGGGTCAAACATCACGCCTTAGTCTTTAAACGATGGTACACAATCTAACAGAACAGACTTAACAGAGTAATGAGCTATGAACGGAGACAAACGACTGAAAGTCATAAAAGAACACTTAGAGGCATTAAGGTGTAATTTATTAACGTGGCACCAATCACAGAACGCATCGAGATCTGATTGCAAGTACTGTTGGAAAGAAGGATCATTATAGGAATAACAAATCTTGACGTCATCCGCAAACATGAGCACGCGTGAATGAGCCAAGGCCAAAGGCAAATCATTTATAAACAGTGTAAATAACAGGGGGCCCAGATGACTGCCTTGGGGTACACCTGACGTAACTCGAACAGTTTTAGATATCGAGGAACGAAAAGACACCTTTTGGGTTCTGCCAATAAGATACGACTTTAACCAAGCCAACAGTTTTGGGGAAAAACCCATTATGTTAAGTTTCGCGAGAAGCATAGAATGATCAACCGTATCGAAAGCCTTACTAAAGTCAGTATAAATAACATCAGTTTGACACTTTTTACGGAAGCCATGGTGTACAAGGGTAGTCAATTCTAAAAGGTTAGTAAGCGACGAACGACATGCTGACAAGGAGAAATAGTGGATCTGGATAGGTGTTGAAAGGAAGACGTAATAATTTTCTCAAACAGCTTAGGTATTGCCGAAAGTTTGGCAATGCCACGGTAGTTAGAAACATCCGATTTGCTACCCTTTTTAAAAAGCGGAATAATAAAAGACTCTATCCAAATATCGGGAAAGGTACAAGACTCACTCGATATAAAAAATAACCGAGATAAAGGCTTAGATAGGGAATTCGAACACATTTTAAGGATGCAACTAGGTATATTATCAGGACCGGGAACGAAGGAAGACGTCATAGATGACAAGCTAGAGATAATACAGTCTTCAGTAATACTAGGAAAAAACATACAATTTAAATGTGGGATTGAAAAGGGATAGCTTTACATTATTTTTCTATAAATGGAGTTTGGATAAAACAATAAGAAAAATAAGGCAAAAGAGACTTATTGGGCAGCGTGGTTTTTGGAAAAGTGTTCTTTCTTTCCTCCACGTGAATTCCAACTGATCGGACGTATTTGTCCAAAGTTTTAAATAACCCAATAGGGGAGTGCATCATAACCCCTACGCGTGTGCGAAAAACAAAGTATATGCGTGTGTATGTGTTCAAGAGTAATGTAAGTTAATTTCATTGCAATAATTCTCGAATTATTGTACTTTTAACTTATGCATTTTCTCTTTAACAGCATCGGAAATAGTTTCCATCAAGTATTGGCAATTTTTCTATTAGTTCGCCTTGCTTGACATTTCTTTGAGACACCTGTCTTCGGCAGACTTGCCCCCAGCAGTCTCAAAATTTTTGTGAGTGAACTGTTTGCGTCAGTCAACGGCTTGAACCGACTATCGATTGTGGAAATCCGAGAGTTAAATATATTTAACTTTTGCCTCGTATGGTATTAAGGGTAAATAAAATATAAATTCCCAAAATAGTTTTGTGTCTTATACAAGTGTTATTATAGATACGGCGTTAGCGAAGTGAAGTGAAATTTCGAATGTTGAGACATTTTTAATTGTCAACATCGCACTTTCGCTTATCTTGCCTCATGTAATCCAGACCATAACAACAGAACACGTGGAGGATTATAAACCTAGAAGGATGTACAAAACCTAACCTTTTTCCCAATTGTAACCTAACCTAAAGCATGAAGGATGAACAGTAGAAGGAAGTATTGAATCTAACCTTTCTACGAACAAAACCTAACCTCACTCAACACATCATGTAAATGAGAAGAGCATTTTGGAATTATTTTCAAGTATAACCAAGGCATTTAATTTGCCTAAGGAGATTTTTTTTTCGTCTTCGGAACGGACGAAATAACCAGGATTAAGTGAAATGAGTCAACATAAGGCTCCCCAGTAGTTTAGAATCAATTTTAAGTTAAGTTTACATTGAATTTCCTTTTTTTTTTTTGTTTGTTGGCTAAATGGTTCAATTTTAAAGGAAATGGAATTCAATGCCAGTCTATATTTTCGTTAGTTAATAATTTTCATTTTTCAGAATTTGAGTATGCATGTAAATTCACAATGTATGATGCTTTAGCTCTATTTGGAATATGTAAACCTTCCTATTTTCAACAGCGACAACAACACAACGAAAGATCTTTCTGCGTGGGAAAAATGAACAAGCTGTAAGTGTATCAAAAACCAATTTTTCTTATATTTTTATAAATTTATCTGATGAACTGAATTTATTCGGGTGAGCATTAGCATTTAATACATTGTCAATGGAAATCTTTCGATAAAAGTTTATAGAAAGAAGGAATTTGTGAGGATATTAGCGTAATCACGCCACATAAATGTATAATTTTTTTTCTTTTTTTTCTTTAATAATTTTTTTTTTTGATCTAATGTTAAAAGTTTAATTACAGTAAAGTTAGGAAATCATGAATATTAAATAGTAGATATTAAATAATATTATTAATAAGAACCAATATGCAACATTTGCAACCTTTATAATCGGATTTGTACCAAGATTCAGCTATTTAGCTAAACATTGTTTTGAAAATGAAGAATTTTTGTAGATCCAATTGATCGAACCTATAGCACGATGATGCTAATTATTTTTAAATGTTTGAATAAATATTAAGTTTATTATGAATCATTAATTTCTTTAGTTCCCTGATGTAGAAGAGAAGTCCTAGCATTCGTTTTGGGAGTCTGCGATAACTTTCGCTGGCAGGCTCATGGTAGGGTGGGTACAGACGCTGAGCGCAATTATCATCTATAGCGCCTGCAAGAAGTGATGTCCGTAACTCTTTTGTATTCTTCTCTAAAAAACCCAGGCAAGGGATTCGGTTAATATGGATAGCCGACATACATAAAATACGCTGTGAACATACTAGCTATGACGTTCACAAAGAACCCCCCCACAGGCTGTTTTTGCTAGTCGTTTATGAATCCTATTGAGCAGTCATATGCATACTAAACATCTTCTCTAAAGTCTATCACACGCGTTCTCAATATAATTCAAGTGGTTCGGGTAACTCTAGTTGGAAATCGAAGTCTAATTCTGGTGGAGCAGCGGGTGTAGGTTTATCCGTTCTGCCTCCATTTTATTGAGCAAAAGGATCGCAGTGTCACTAGCCTTTGTGTTTTGCTGACCTATGTCGACAGTTACAGGGTGCAAAACAGGAGTGTTAGACTGCTACTTTATTTTATTGATATATATGTGTAGTTATCTTTAGCTTATACATATATAAGGCGGGATGTCCCAATTTAATTGAGATTTTGTCGTCATGTGTCAGGTTTTATTACATATTTGGCGCCCGACGTGGTGCCGTAACGCAAGGTCCTAGAATGGTGATCCTTAAAAAAAGTGGTGTTACTTTTTAGGGCAAGAGTTGGTCCCATGGACGAGAGGTTGATTTAAAAATTTTTTTTTTCTTTACACTTTGGGTAAAGGGGGTCGAATAACATCAGACCATATTGAGCCTTCGTCAGAAAAGACCGAATGTGTCATTGATTTTCTTTATTTCTTTTCTTTCTTCTTTTTGCTCTCTACTGTCTGAGGGAAATTTAGCTTGGAATTCGTCTTGTAGCCAGACTACAATAGCGACCACTATCACACTCCTTAGGACGTAGATGGTAATCTCTTTTCATTCTATTTTTGTGTAAAGTTTGAATGTTATAGATGCGGTCTCTATGCAACTAAATGGAAATCGTATGGTAGTAATTCTGCCAAAGCGACCTCTAGTATTAGGATTGGCTAAGTAAACTTCGTCATTTCGCATAATTTCTGTTACTCTAATACTGGTATTGGCGATTTAAGTCTAGCTTGGAATTCGTAACGTAGTGTTTTTACGACTACGACCACTAGAGCGCTAAACCAACAGCTTGGAGGATCTTTTTGTTTCTTTCTATTTTTTTTCTCTTTTCTCCTTTTCTGTTATGTATTTGCTATAAGATTCGATCGACGGATTGGATTTTTGGAATTCTTTCTAATTGCGAAGCAGTTATAAAGACCATTCAATTCAGGTGTGAATTAATATTGGCATTGCATAAAAGGAAAAAAATAAACAAATAATCTTTTCTTTCTCTCTTTCGAAAGCACCAGGTGCAAATGAAATCTTATAACTTAAATAGTGCAGCCATAAACTATGCTAGGAAATTCAGGTTTTTGGCTAAGCTAAATCCTGACCAGTTAAAAGAGTGATGCATATAAAATTATTTGCCAGGAGCAACCCAGTGTATTCTTTAATCTTTTTCTTTCATTTTCCTAAATTTGTTTTGGGATATATTAGAGTATAGGACTCATTATTAGAAAAATAAGATAGTGACTTCAAATTCACATTAAGGGAACGATATGATTTAAGATAAAATACCAATTAAAGTTTAATCACGAAATATTAAAATTAATCAGAAATTTGTCAAAATGGTTCTCACTAGGGGTGAAGAAAACTTAGCTCATGAGATCTCAGATGCGTAATGCTCAATTTGTCAGAAAGCACTATGGGCCACGCAAGAGTTGGTGGTGAAAACTTCATGCCATCATCAATTTTCTTAAAAATTGTATATCAGAATGGATTGATCAGTTTAATGTATGTCAAGTTTGTAATGCTTCGATACGTAGACCAGATTTGGAAGTGCAAAACGTGCCGTTTGCAGAGATAGAATCCGAACGTCCTGTAAACATAGGTGCAATCACAACAGGAGCGGTGCCGAAAGGCCCAAATACACGCTCTCGTAGAAATGAAAATGGGGTGAACAAGCTAATCAAGCAACTGCAAATATAGAGACGTCTGCAGGAGACCGACCCACAACGATAAGAAAACAACGAGGAAGACCTCCAGGAAATGGGTCCAATATACCTCGTAGAAGCTTAGACACTAGTAGGCAGGATTAGTAATCAAATAGAGTCCATAATAGACCGAAGAATAGGACAATTGGGAATTACACAGCAACATGTAAATGCGTCAGCGCAAAACCAAAGTATTCCTAGGAGTTCATCTACAGTCAGACCAAGCAGAACAGGTCATAACCCAGATAAAATTACACAGCTAATTCATAGTTGGAATGTAAAATTTGAAGTTTCGTCAAAAGGAGTTACGGTCGAAGAGTTTCTTTATCGTATCAAAACGTTAACTGAGGATTGCTTAGACCAAGATTTGCATATTCTTTTAGTAGGCAAAGCTAAAGAGTGGTATTGGAGATACCGTAGGGATGTAGTAAACTTAGAGTGGTCAGAATTTTGTGCAGCCATGAAATATCAATATAAAGATTACAGAAGTGATATAGATATACTAGAAGATATTCGTGGGCGTAAACAAAAGGTAGGAGAAACCTTTGAAAACTTTTACGATGAGATTATGGCTCAGATGTCACGTATGTCGAAAAGCATAGACGAAGAACAACTCATTCAGTTGCTCACACGTAATTTATTGCCAGAGATTCGTCATGAATTGTTGTATATACCTATTCTCTCTATACCTCATCTTCGAAAGCTAGTGCAAATGCGCGAAAATTTATTAGGTGATGTAGTCTCTAGGAAAGCAAATAAACCTTCAGCCAATTTTCAGTATGCTAAACGCAACATTGCGGAAGTAGAAGAGCCAGAAAAGTTCAAACTCTCCGAAAAGATGGATTTAAATGTGTAATATGTTGAAGCAGTGCAAGCTCCGGTTAAAGTATTCCGGTGTTGGAATTGTGATGCAGAGGGACATGGCTGGGACAACTGCTTAGAGCCTCGCACTATATTTTGTTACGGGTGTGGCTCGAAAAACGTATATAAGCCCCAATGTAAAAATTGTATTGCCAAGAAAGCGGAAAACTTAATGAAAGGTCCATCTGTGAAAGCTCGGATGGCCCCGAAAAATCTTTAATTGAAATTTTACCTGATTTACCGGCTAGCTCAGAACCAATAGAGCAAGCAAACCAAATAGCAGACTTACCTTTTAACTGTTACGATAACACGCCAGTTATATCGTCAGTTAAACCCTATCAAGAACGTTTGAGAAATTATCTCAAAGTGCGTAGTAGAATTTTTGGAAGCAAACCAATTTTAACTCGGTCCCGACCAAAGAGATCTACTATTCGATTGCGAACTTTTTGGAAAGCAGGTAGACAAACTAAGCGTTTACTTATTTCGTCAATGATTCATGAAAAGTCGGATGGAAGATTGTATGCGGAAGTATCATTTTTAAATTTTCGTGAACAAGGTCTTTTAGATACCGGCGCGAACATAAGTTACGTGGGTTCGACTTTGGCTTCAGAAGATTGGTCAAAGTATCCAAAGTTTCGTCGTATTTCTTCCCAAGTTAAGGCAGCGGATGGACAAGATCAACCAGTCATCGGTTTCATTATGCTAGATGTTACCTATAAAAACCAAACAAGACCGATAAAGTTATTCATCATACCGTCCATTCAGAAAAGGATGATATTGGGAATAGATTTTTGGAAAGCGTTTCAATTAGCGCCAGGTTTGTTATCAGCATTAGATTACGAAAGCGAATGCAGAATTCCCGATAGTAAAGAGGAACAATCATACCCACTATCTGACTGTCAAAAGAGCCTTTTGAAGCCTTTATTTTATTATTTCCGTCATTTGAAAGGAAAGGGCTTGGGCGAACAACGTTGATTAAACATCATATAGATGTCGGATTTTCGAAACCAATTAAGCAAAGGTTTTACCCCGCATCCCCAGCAGTGGAAAAATTAATGTATAGCGAAGTTGATCGAATGATAGAGTTAGGAGTTATAGAGTTATCAAATAGTCCGTGGAGTTCTCCGATGAGATTAGTAGTTAAACCTTTCTCAGGTTTATTAGATTATGTTTTAAGATTATTAGGTTTTAAGATTATGTCTAGATGCTAGAAAGCTAAATGCGTGTACGACAAAGGATGTAAGGAAGTATTGTTGTTTTGGATATCTTAATGATTTATGTGTAGTAACAGCAGATTTTGATTCCCATATTTCAGTATTGATGAGATTAGCGGATCAATTTCGTAAAGCGAATCTAATGTTAAATCTCAAGAAGAGTCAGTTTTGTATGACCGAAGTTAAATATTTAGGGTACATAATTGGCAGAGGCGGAATTTCAACCGATCCAAGCAAGATTGAATCGATTTTGCAATGGCCTACACCAAAGTCCCTAAAACAAACGCGTGGATTTTTAGGATTAGCAGTATGGTATCGAAGATTCATCGCAACTCTTCAGAAATTGCAGCGCCGATTACAGATTTGATAGGAAAGAAAACGATGTTTGAATGGACAGATAGTGCGCAGAAAGCTTTTGATGATCTCAAAAGACAACTGACGACTGCTCCAGTTTTGCAAAACCCAGATTTTAGTAAAAAGTTTTTTCTTCAATGTGATGCAAGCGATGTTGGTGTTGGTGCAGTTCTAGTACAATTGGATTTGGAAGGCGAAGAAAAACCCATAGCCTATATGTCCAAAAAGCTAAACGCGGCACAAAGAAATTACAGTGTCACGGAACGTGAATGCTTAGCCATAGTTTGAGGTGTAGCGCTATCGTTGTTATCTAGAACTTCAAGACTTTGAGATTGTTACAGATCATGCCAGTCTATCTTGGTTGATGAAGCAGTGTAATCTTAAAGGGCGTCTAGCGAGATGGGCTATGCAATTGCAAGGTTATAAATTTGAGATAAGTCATAGAAAAGGACGAGAACATATAGTACCAGATGCATTGTCGCGTATGTACTCTGAAGATCTCGCGCAATTAAACTCATTTGGGCCAGAAATTGATTTATCTTCAGACTGTTTTAAGGATGAAGAGTATTAAAAACTAAAGGAGAAAGTACTACAAAATGTGCAGTCATACTCTGATGTCAAAGTCATGGATAACTTGGTGTATATTAGGACTGAACATAATGATGGTACCGAGGAGTGCAGAAAGAAAATGTGGAAATTGTGGGTGCCGCAAAGAATGACCGCAGAAGTTATTTCACGTGCGCATGATTCCACTATTACAGCTCTTGGAGGCATGGTAAAAACCGTGGAACTAATAGAAAGACATTTATATTGGCCAGGGATGGTTTCCGAGATTCGAGAATATGTGCGTAATTGTGAGGAATGTAAGTGTACTAAACCTCCTAATAGGACATTAAACCCACCCATGGGTAAACAGGCAGTGTCTGAACGACTCCACTATTACAGCTCTTGGAGGCATGGTAAAAACCGTGGAACTAATAGAAAGACATTTATATTGGCCAGGGATGGTTTCCGAGATTCGAGAATATGTGCGTAATTGTGAGGAATGTTAGTGTACTAAACCTCCTAATAGGATTAAACCCACCCATGGGTAAACAGGCAGAGTCTGAACGACCGTTTCAACGCTTGTACAACGACCTCTTAGGACCATATCCAAGGAGTAGAAAAGGAAACATAGGTTTACTTATTGTGTTAGATCATTTGACCAAATTTCAATGGCTTTGTCCAGTGAAAAACTTCACGACAAAACCAATTATAGAGTTTCTTCAAAGTCAGATTTTTCTATCCTATGGAGTGCCAGAAATTTTAGTAAGTGATAATGGAGTGCAGTTTAAATCAAACGAATTTAATTCATTTTTAACTACGTTTGGAGTTCAGCATACTTATACAGCTGCATATTCCCCTCAATCAAATGCTTCGGAGAGAGTGAATCGCTCGATCGTGTCCGCTATTCGTTCGTATTTAAAATCTGATCAAACAGAGTGGGATACCCATATACAAGAAATAAGTTGTGCCTTAAGAAATAGTTATCATCAAAGTTTAAAGATATCTCCATACCATGCGGTATATGGATTAGATATGACAACGCATGCAAGTCAATATAAACTGCTAAGGAATTTAACAATGTTAGATGAACCAGTAGTACAGCTCGATCGAGATGATCAGCTTAAATTATTACGATCAAAGTTACGGGAGAACTTGAAAAGTGCATTTGAATAACAAGCCCAGCAATATAATTTAAGAACCAGGCCTATCTGTTTCAAAGTTGGTCAGGAAGTTTTTAGAAGGAATTTTGTTCAGAGCAATTTTAGTAAAGGAATTAATGCGAAACTTTGCCCGGCGTTTCTTAAAACTCGTGTTCGTGAAAAACAAGGGAATTCATACTATATTCTAGAAGATTTACAAGGTAAATTAGTAGGAACTTTCCATGCGAAGGATATTCGTCAATAAATATTGTAATATCACAGACTTTCACATTTCTGTTGAATTCGTGACGTTGAATAAACTACGAATTAAACAGTGGTGTAATGTACAGGAATTTCAGTTATTTTAAAATTCAACTGATTTCGCTTATTTAGTATTTTTGTTGTTGTTATCGATATTTGCTAAAGTGGTGAGAATCGAAAAATTGCATTGCTTTACATTATTTTTCTATAAATGGAGTTTGGATAAAACAATAAGAAAAATAAGGCAAAAGAGACTTATTGGGCAGAGTGGTTTTTGGAAAAGTGTTCTTTCTTTCCTCCACGTGAATTCCAACTGATCGGACGTATTTGTCGAAGGATGAACAGTAGAAGGAAGTATTCAATCTAACCTTTCTACGAACAAAACCTAACCTCACTCAACACATCATGTAAATGAGAAGAGCATTTTGGAATTATTTTCACGTATAACCAAGGCGTTTAATTTGCCTAAGGAAATTTTTTATTCGTCTTCGGAACGGACGAAATAACCAGGATTAAGTGAAATGAGTCAACATAAGGCTCCCCAGTAGTTTAGAATCAATTTTAAGTTAAGTTTACATTGAATTTCCTTTTTTTTTTTTGTTGGCTAAATGGTTCAATTTTAAAGGAAATGGAATTCAATGCCAGTCTATATATTCGTTAGTTAATAATTTTCATTTTTCAGAATTTGAGTATGCATGTAAATTCACAATGTATGATGCTTTAGCTCTATTTGGAATATGTAAACCTTCCTATTTTCAACAGCGACAACAACACAACGAAAGATCTTTCTGCGTGGGAAAAATGAACAAGCTGTAAGTGTATCAAAAAACAATTTTCCTTATATTTTTATAAGTTTATCTGATGAACTGAATTTATTCGGGTGAGCATTAGCATTTAATACATTGTCAATGGAAATCTTTCGATAAAAGTTTATAGAAAGAAGGAATTTGTGAGGATATTAGCGTAATCACGCCACATAAATGTATAATTTTTTTTCTTTAATAATTTTTTTTTTTGAACTAATGTGAAAAGTTTAATTACAGTAAAGTTAGGAAATCATGAATATCAAATAGTAGATATTAAATAATATTATTAATAAGAACCAATATGCAACATTTGCAACCTTTATAATCGGATTTGTACCAAGATTCAGCTATTTACCTAAACATTGTTTTGAAAATGGAGAATTTTTGTAGATCCAATTGATCGAACCTATAGCACGATGATGCTAATTATTTTTAAATGTTTGAACAAATATTAAGTTTATTATGAATCATTAATTTCTTTAGTTCCCTGATGTAGAAGAGAAGTCCTAGCTTTCGTTTTGGGAGTCTGCGATAACTTTCGCTGGCAGGCTCATGGTAGGGTGGGTACAGACACGGAGCGCAATTATCATCTATAGCGCCTGCAAGAAGTGATATCCGTAACTCTTTTGTATTCTTCTCTAAAAAACCCAGGCAAGGGATTCGGTTAATATGGATAGCCGACATACATAAAATACGCTGTAAACATACTAGCTATGCCGTTCACAAAGAACCCCCCCACAGGCTGTTTTTGCTAGTCGTTTATGAATCCCATTGAGTAGTCATATGCATACTAAACATCTTCTCTAAAGTCTATCACACGCGTTCTCAATATAATTCAAGTGGTTCGGGTAACTCTAGTTGGAAATCGAGGTCTAATCCTGGTGGAACAGCGGGAGTAGGTTTATCCGTTCTGCCTCCATTTTATTGAGCAAAAGGATCGCAGTGTCACTAGCCTTTGTGTTTTGCTGACCTATGTCGAGAGTTACAGGGTGCAAAACAGGAGTGTTAGACTGCTACTTTATTTTATTGATATATAAGTTAACAAACAATCTAGCGAACTGCCCCTGCACTAAGTCTTAGAAGAATCTGTGCAGCTGCAACGTCGATGTGACGAATTCCACATAAGCATAAATACGCTGACACAGCGTCTGACCAAGAGCTCATAGCATGACCATATGCCTTACATATTTACTTCTTATGTATTTAGCTTTAGATTCATATTCCCACTTATGTATTTAGCTTTAGATTTATATTCCAATTTATGTACTTAGGTTTAGTTCTCTTTTATTTCCTTCAATATATTCAGTTTTTGTATAACCCTTTAACAATAAAGAAGCATAACTCCGGCACTTAGCCGAAACATAATTTATCATATCTAATATATTGCGGATCCACAAGGACGGTGATTCAGATACCTAATCGTATCTCATCCTAATCAACATAAATCAATCCATAAGTTGAATCCCACCAACGGCAACCCCTAACAGGAACCAGTGGACACATTCAACATTATAACTGGCGCCCAACCGGAATTGGATTACCATCTAAGAATCCACACCCTACCAACATGTAAGTGACTGTTCGGAAATAATAAAAATAAATTATAATATATAAATTTGAAACCAAACAAATATAAAAACAATAATAAAAAAAATAATAATAAAAGTGGCAGCATAAAGTCATCTTGTGAATAATTTGCATTAGAGTTGTAACTAATTTGCTTTTAAATTTATTTGCATTGAATTTAATTGTGAGTTTGAATGTGTGCGGTCATATTGTTAGATTGAATTCGCTATGACACTGTGTTAAACAACTGCCATTTAGTTGGTCCTATAGGGACATTAAAAAAGAATCTGATAGCGACGAAGATATTATAGTACAATCTAGGCCTCAGGCACTCGATCAAACAGAAATGGATCCACAAACGTTAAAAGTTATAATAGAGAGCGCAGTCAGCACCGCGCTTAACGCACAAGAACAACGCATAAGAGGCGAGATAAAATAACAAGCAAGGGAATCGCTCAATGCCCAGACAAGGAAAACATTTTGAGGAAAACCCCCATTTTACAGGAAAACAAGTCCAAAACAGTCCCCAACAGGGTGAGCAGGGACCAACATCAAACAGTAAACAACTTCGAGCCCAAGACCAAGCACAACCGATGGATGTTGATCCATCAGTTTCCAAACTGAGACAGCAGACTGCTTGGGGTAAAACCCGCGGTAGCGCCACTTACGGCGATTCTCAAAAGAGACAGAACGCATCAGAGCGTATGACTGGACAGAGTCGCCAGAATGTTAAAAACATTTCTAAAAAAGACTCGGCCCAAGACCAACAATACGCGCGTATAGCAGAGGCCGCCGTCGCAGAGGCCAGCGATGAGAACGACTCCATACCGGACAATGATTTGCTAAATTTTTTAGAGAACGCTCCGTTCGTCGAGCGACAGTTGGCTGGTAGAACACTAAAAATTCTAATCGACACTGGGGCGGCAAAGAATTATGTAAAACCCGTAAAGGAGTTAAGAAACATAACACTTGTCGACACCCCATTTACTGTGAACTCCATACATGGGTCCAGTAAAATTAAAGAAAAATGCCTCATGAGAATTTTCGGAAATAATGCCCCGTTTTTCATTTTAGATACCCTTGATACTTTTGATGCCATAATAGGCTTCGATTTGCTAACGCAAGCAGGGGTAACCCTAAACTTACACAGCGGTAGTATTACATATGGCAGTACGGCGGAAGCACTGCAACACCATACTTGCGATAGCGTTAATTTCACACGCATCGATGACATAATAGTTCCTGATAGCGTAAGAGAGGAATTTAAAAAGGTAATACTGAACAGGATCGGCGCATTTTCGACCTCTAACGAGGCATTGCCATATAACACTTCAATTATTGCCACAATTCACACAATAGACAACCAAGAAGTGTACTCCAAATCTTACCCATACCCTATGGGCGTAGCCGATTTTGTTAATAACGAAATCGCTCAATTGTTAAAAGACGGCATTATAAGACCATCTCGGTCTGCGTACAACAGTCTTGCATGGGTTGTTGACAAAAACGGCTTGGACTCAAACGGTAACAAAAACAAACGACTCGTTATTGACTTTCGAAAGTTAAACGAGCGAACCATTGCCTACAAGTACCCAATGCCAAGCATTCCAATGATTCTAGCAAATCTTGGAAAGGCAAAATTTTTCACGACTCTGGACTTAAAATCTGGATACCATCAAATCTATCTAGCTGAAAAGGATCGCGCGAAAACGGCGAACGCCGTTCTCAGTAAACGGAGGGAAATACGAATTCTGTCGCTTACCCTTTGGTTTGAAAAATGCCGGAAGCATATTTCAGAGAGCAATCGATGATGTTCTAAGGGAACAAATCGGGAAAATATGCTACGTCTACGTAGATGACGTGTTAATAATTTCTGAAAGGTCCCAATCGACTTTGATGAATTGCAACGTCACACCTTTGACCGCTTAAGAAACATTCTGGCATCCGAAGATGTCATACTCATGTACCCGAATTTTCAAAAACCTTTCGACCTCACAACCGACACTTCTGCCATCGGGATTGGAGCAGTGTTGTCCCAGGGCGGGAGGCCAATAACAATGATATCCCGAATATTAAAGCAAAGTGAATCACTTTACGCCACTAATGAAAGGGAATTGTTGGCAATCGTGTGGGCTCTTGGAAAACTACAGCACTACCTGTATGGAACCAGAGAGTTGCACATTTTTACAGATCACCAACCGCTCACGTTTTCCGTGTCACAAAAAAACACAAATGCGAGAATTAAAAAGTGGATGGCTTTTATTGAAGAACGTAACGCTCAAATTCATTACAAGCCAGGGAAAGAAAACCTAGTGGCAGATGCCTTATTAAGGCAAAATGTAAATGCCCTACAAGATGAAATTCAATCATGTGCTGCCACCGTCCACAGTGAGCTTTCCTTGACCTACACAATCGAGACAACAGACAAGCCTGTTAATCTCTTTAGAAATCAAGTAATCCTAGAAGAGGCGCGCTACAACTTGCATCGGAGACTAATTCTGTTCGGCAGCAAAACTCGCCATGTGATACAATTCACAGACAAGAACGATCTCCTTGAATCCTTAAAGCTTGTAGTGAACCGTGATGTTTTAAATGCATTCCATTGCGATCTTCCTACATTAGCCGCCTTTCAACATGAATTAGTGCGACTTTTCCCCACAAGTAAGTTTTGGCATTGCAAGAATATGGTTACTGATATAACCAACAAAGATGATCAGATTCAAAAAGTTAATACCGAACATAATCGCGCACATAGAGCAGCGCAAGAATATATCAAACAAATACTCCGGGAGTATTACTTCCCAAAAATGGCCAAATTAACCAATGAAATCGTCTTAAATTGCAAAGTCTGCACCACAGCTAAGTACGACCATCACCCAAAAAAACAAGAACTTGGGCAAACACCTATTCCGTCTTATCCCGGCGAAATGCTGCATATCGATATATTCTCCACTGACCACAAGCTATTCTTGACCTGCGTGGACAAGTTTTCCAAATTTGCTATTGTACAACCCTTATTTTCCCGAACAATAACGGATATTACTATCCCCATATTGCAATTACTCAATATTTTTCCATAAATAAAGACAATTTATTGTGTTAACGAAGCATCGTTTAATTTTAAAGACGATTACTTCGATGTTAAAAAATCAATTCGAAATAGACGTAGTAAACGCACCTCCATTGCATAGCTGCTCGAATGGACAAGTGGAACGATTCCACAGTACATTGCTAGAGATAGCCAGATGCATGAAAATTGATAAACAACTTAATGATACGACACAGATCATAGTAAGAGCAGCAATAGTATATAATAAAACAATTCATTCGGTTACGGAAGAAAAGCCAATAGACGTTATCCATGCACAACACACTAATTTGCGGGAAAATATTAAAGACAGAATAAACAACGCACAACAAGATCAACTCAACAACTCAAATTAGGGTATTTGACGTAGGCGACAAAGTATTTATTAAGAACAATAAAAGGTTGGGAAACAAATTATCCCCGTTGTGTTCTGAGGGACGCGTTCAAGCAGGCCTGGGAACTTCTGTACTTATTAAGGGGAGGGTGGTCCATAAGGACAATTTGAAGTAATTTTGATCAAGTTCTTTATATACTATATCAAACCACAAAGTCACTATAGTCATTGTTTACATTCCCCACAGGTTAACCACCATAATACTGTCAGTCCTAGCCGCAGCAGGGGCACGCATTACCGACTACTCCAATGCAAATTTTAATATGGGAGCAACGCAGCTACCTAAGACATTCGACGAACTGAATGACTGAATTCACGAAAATCATAGACGATACGATAAAACTGGCTGAATTATTTCCCTTGATGAACATGCGAAAATTTATAGAAGTAGACATAAAACATGTTAAAAATCTTTTGTCCGCGTTAATGATACACCACAGGATAGCAAGAAGTCTAGGAATTTTGGGCACACCGCTAAAGGTTGTGGCAGGAACGCCTGATGCGGCAGATTTGGAAAGAATTAAAATAACAGAAGCACAGTTAATTCAATCTAACAATAGACAAATATAATTAACACAGAAACTCAAAGGCAGATTAATTTACTTACAAATACTGTTAATAAAATAATACAGTCCAGAAGTGGTGAAATTACCGATATCCCACACTTATACGAAACTTTACTAGCAAGAAATACAATGCTAATTACAGAAATTCAAGACCTTATGCTTACTGTCACACTTGCCAAATCTAATATAATAAACCCAGCCATTTTTGATCTTTTGATTTAAAATCTATTTTTACCGAACAGTTCAAAACAGTCTCCATAGTTAATTTAATGGCTGTGTCCAACATTAAAATATTTCAGTCCGATAGCACCATACATATAATTATAGATTACCCTAGAATTAAACTTTTATGTAAGAAGGTCATTATTTTCCCTGTGATACATGGGGACACCATACTACAGATACACGACAACATAGTGGCAGAATGCGACGACGGAGTGAAGGCGGTCACAGAATGCGTTACCAACAATCACGCAACATTTTGCAAACTGGCTAAGCATGACACACATGCGCTCGCGGACTACATTCAGGGCAATCTGCCATATGTCGCACACAGCCCAGTCACCTGGAGCCCATTACAAGGGTTGACGAGGGGATAATTATTGCTAACACGCGTGCGAGTATCAGCGTAGATGATGGCCCTACGTTACACGTCAACGGAACCCATCTTATAACGGTTGAGAAAAGCGCTACCATGAACGGGACCATGTACCTCAACCACAACAAGGTCAAAAGCAAGGTTCCTGGCATCCCAGCTTCCCCTTTACTACATATAACGGGACACGATCATGTTTTAAGTCTACCTCTGCTACAGCGAATGAATGAACTCAACCTAAACGCCATCCAGGAGTTGAATGATGATATGATATCCAACGGATCGCCCAAGGTTTGGTTCGCGACCGGAGTACTTGTAAGCTTCTTGCTCTGTAGCCTCGTCGTAGCTGGTTACTGCAGGTACCAGAGGAAGTCAGCTGCTAAACTGCAAAAATTCGTCCAAGAGTCATGCAACACCGAGGTCGGTTATGAACTTAGAAGGGGAGAAGTTAACAAACAATCTAGCGAACTGTTCCTGCACTAAGTCTTAGAAGAATCTGTGCAGCTGCAACGTCGATGTGACGAATTACACATAAGCATAAATACGCTGACACAGCGTCTGACCAAGAGCTCATAGCATGACCATATGCCTTACATATTTACTTCTTATGTATTTAGCTTTAGATTCATATTCCCACTTATGTATTTAGCTTTAGATTCATATTCCAATTTATGTACTTAGGTTTAGTTCTCTTTTATTTCCTTCAATATATTCAGTTTTTGTATAACCTTTTAACAATAAAGAAGGATAACTCCGGCACTTAGCCGAAACATAATTTATCATATCTAATATATTGCTGATGCACAAGGACGGTGATTCAGATACCTAATCGTATCTCATCCTAATCAACATAAATCAATCCATAAGTTGGATCCCACCAACGGCAACCCCTAACAGGAACCAGTGGACACATTCAACATTATAACTTATATTTGTAGTTCTCTTTAGCTAATACATATATAAGTCATGTGTCAGGTTTTATTACAAAATTGATGCGAGCTGCATAGAGCGCATTTCTAAGAATCGTCTGAATTTAACCATAACCTACCACAATTTGACCTACATTATCATAGTGTGTAAATCTTGCTAAGTCGTAACAAATTTGATTGATTGATACTAACTATACATTAATATAGCAAACTTGTTAAGCAATATACCTGTAATTGTGTGAAAAGGATCGAGGTGACATTCTAACATTGCTTATTGAGGAGTTGCGCATTAAATTGAGACAGTTAGGGCTAGAGACTACAGGCCTTAAAGCAGAGCTGCAATCGCGTCTACTCGCTCAATACGATCTAATAGAAACTGAGAATGACGGGCAGGAGACAGATTTCGCCTCGGCTAGAGCAATTTGCGAAGTCCCGAACACAGATGGGCAAAGGTCATGGTTCACACTAAATGATGTGGAGGGAAGCGTTTCCGAGTTTTGCTGTTTAGGTTCGATTAATGTACAATGGACTAGGGAGCTAGAAGAATGCGCTTTAACCATACAGTGGAGTCAGTTACAGCTTTTTGTGTATGCAAGACAATTGTAAAAGGGAGCTGCATTGTCGTTTATACGTAGTAAGAGAGATATTTGTAGTTGGGAGTCCCTGAAAGTAGCTTAGAAAAATGAATTCAGAGTAAAGGTTTTATCAGCCGAAGTTCATAGAAGACTCGCAATCGTACTCTCGCCTCAATCACATCGCACACCCAAATTTAACGCTGAGGCCAATATACATATAATATAATAAATATATGTATTCTTATCACAAAGAAAAATTGTTAATAAAATAAGACTAAATAAGGAAATCACATCCTTAAATGTGAGTGCGCCCAATAAGCGCTCCCTTTCGTTGCCTGTCCACCTTCCTAATTTATCTTCTGCTTCAAAAAACTAATAACGTCTAGTCTTTGCATTTATTATCAAAATGTAAGAGGACTTCTTACCAAGCTCTCGAACCTGTTCTCTGATAGCCAAACTTTTTCGGCTGACATATTAGCTTTCTCTGAAACTTGGCTTAACTCCTGTGTTTTGGATAATGAAATTCTTTCTAATAACTTTATTTCTTATAGGCTTGATCGTGTTGGTCGTCGTGGCGGTGGAGTACTCATTGCTGTTAACTCGAATCTGTGTTCAAGTGTTGTGCCGATTGATCTGCCCTTAGGTGTTGAGTTTATTTGCGTCGAAATTACATGTTCCAACTTTAGCTTATATATTTCTTGTTCATATATTCCTCCAGCTTCTGATATAACGACCTATATGCACCATGCTGATGCTTTGCAAACTATTTTTAATCGTCTTAAAGATCGCGATTTCCTTATAGTTTTAGGTGATTTCAACTTGCCTATTATTTCTTGGCTTGTTGATGATAATCTATCTTTCTTAATTCCTTCATCTCAACATGTTTTTCTTGATAGTCTGCTTGAATGTCCGCTATATCAGTTGAATTCTTTCCTTAACTCTTCTAAAAGAATCCTTGATCTTGTTTTTTTCTCTGATCCCACTGTTAGTGCTGTATCCCGAACACAGCCCCTAGTGAAACCTGAAGATCCCTATCACCCTATCATTGAAGTTACTATTTCTTACAATTCCGTTACTAATTCATTTAATAACATCGCATCTCGTCGTAGATGTTTGCGTAAAACAAATTTCAATTTGCCTAATAGCCTTATTTTCTCTTTTGATTGGTCATTTCTATTTGAGTGCTGCGATATAGATTGTGCAGTGAAGTTTTTCTAGTCTGCTCTTAATTCTCTAATTGATAAATGCGTTCCTTATGTGAATATCTCTACCGTCTCCAGCGCGCCAGTCTGGTTCACACGTAGGCTCTCTAATCTCCGTAACATTAAATCGAGATATTTTAAAAGATTTAAAAAAACTGGTTCGCGACTTGACTATGCAAATTACTGTATAGCCAAATCTCAATTTTGTCTTTTAAACACTCAATGCTACAATAATTATATCGTTCGCTGTAAGGTTGAATTTTATAAGAACCTCAAAAGATTTTACAACTTTGTTAATTCCAAAAGACGCTCTAATGTACTACCCTCCACCTTCAGACTTAATGACCAGACTGCTAATAATGATTCAGATATTGCAGATCTGTTTGCTAAATTCTTTCAGTCGACTTATTCTACTACTGTTTCGGAACCCACAGCCTATCCCTTTTTAATCTCACATTTAAATTGTATGTTTTTTCCTAGTATTACTGAAGACTGTATTATCTGTAGCTTGTCATCTATGACGTCTTCCTTTGTTCCCGGTCCTGATAATATACCTAGTTGCATCCTTAACATGTGTTCGATTTCCCTATCTAAGTCTTTATCTCGGTTATTCTTTATATCGAGTGAGACTTGTAGCTTTCCCGATATTTGGAAGGAGTCTTTTATTATTCCGCTTTTTAAAAAGGGTAGCAAATCGGATGTTTCCAACTACCGTGGCATTGCCAAACTTTCGGCAATACCAAAGCTGTTTGAGAAAATTATTACGTCTTCCCTTCAACACCTATCCAGATCCACTATTTCTCCTTGACAGCATGGATTCATGAAAGGTCGTTCGTCGCTTACTAACCTTTTAGAATTGACTACCCTTGTACACCATGGCTTCCGTAAAATGTGTCAAACTGATGTTATTTATACTGACTTTAGTAAGGCTTTCGATACGGTTGATCATTCTATGCTTCTCGCGAAACTTAACATAATGGGTTTTTACCCAAAACTATTGCATTGGTTAAAGTCGTACCTTATTGGCAGAACCCAAAAGGTGTCTTTTCGTTCTTCGATATCTAAAACTGTTCGAGTTGCGTCAGGTGTACCCCAAGGCAGTCATCTGGGCCCACTGTTATTTACACTGTTTATAAATGATTTGCCTTTGGCCTTGGCTTATTCACGCGTGCTCATGTTTGCGGATGACGTCAAGATTTGTTATTCCTATAATGATCCTTCTTTCCAACAGTACTTGCAATCAGATCTCGATGCGTTCTGTGATTGGTGCCAAGTTAATAAATTACATCTTTAATGCCTCAAAGTGTTCTTTTATAACATTCAGTCGTTTGTCTCCGTTCCTAGCACATTACTCTATCAAGTCTGTTCTGTTAGATTGTGTACCATCGTTCAAAGACTTAGGCGTTATGTTTGACCCAAAACTTTCATCAAATGTTCATGTTTCTTCTATTGTCAATAGAGCATGCAGCCTTCTTGGCTTCATTAAACGTTGGGCTAAAGAATTTGATGATCCCTATGTAACAAAGGTTTTATACACTTCGTTAGTTCGCCCTACTCTGGAATATTGCTCGTCAGTGTGGAATCCGCAATATGATGTTTGAATCGGTACAGAAGCAATTCCTTAAGTTTGCGTTACGCGGTCTTAATTGGGACCCGAGTCTTCGCCTACCTTCTTATTCTGATAGACTTCTTTTTATTAATCTTCCTTCACTTTATAACCGTAGGCTTGTTTTTGGCATTCTCTTTCTCCATAAACTAGTCAACGGCGAAGTCATTTCTACTAATTTACTAGATACGCTATATTTTTGTGTTCCCTCACGTCGGACCAGAAACTTTTTTCCTATTCACCTTAGTAGATGTCTGACTAACTACTCTCTTCACGAACCTTTTCGTGTTCTTTGCCAATCTTTTAACAACCTTTCTCACCTAATTTCTCCTCATCTATCTGTCACTTCTCTTCGCGCTATACTTTTTAATCATCTACAGCGATACCAATAATAATATTCTGGACTTGGATTGGCTGCAACTCATCCCTGACCACATTGGCTGTGACTCGGGGCATAGCTGGCACCTTATGCAAATAAAACACCTCCACCGGGTCGGGGATGTTTATTTGTGTATATAGCTAAGCTATCTTTTTCAATTAATTGCTATCTGTCTTTAGCTTAAGCTTTTTCGTCGACTGCTGTGTTAGTTGACGTAAATAAATGAATAAATAAATAAATAAATCAATAAATAAATAAATAAATATTATTGAAATAAATAAACCGGGATAAAGTATAATCTTACATGTATAAGTCCCACCCATTACGGTGGAAAATTTCCGTTTTATGATGGGACATTTTGTTTTTTAAAAAAAGTATCTTCCCAAAAACTGTTTGGTTGAATTTGTCACAAAGATTTTTGGTCGTATCATCTTATTATAAAAGAGTAGACAACAAAGCAGAAAGATGCGCCTCCGATTAGACTGCTTTCTGTTACATTAACTGCAAAAAACGTGCCTTTCTTTGCTTCACTAATTTCCACCCTAACTAGGCCATATCATAACGTACGGGGACAAACATTTTCTAGACTTAATGTAGATAGCTTTTGACTTTCGTGTTCTTGCTTTTACTGTAACGTGGTTGAAGCTGACATTGCAGATGCATTAGTTTTCGCACAAAATATGCAGTATTTAAACATGACGTACACTCCTGTGCGTCAGTCTTATTGTGAATATCAGACCATACGGACGTGTTCTCGGAACACGCACAAAGCAAAAACTCCAAAAACCGTACCAAGGGTGCTTAAACTTGTCTACCTGCTAGCCAAATCCCGTTGCTTTGCTCCGTTTGGCCCTCCAATCAAAGTTATCCAAGCTCTGTTTAAAAGTCTTCCATACTTCTAGGCAGTGTTACGAAATTTTTCATTTTCATAATTGTAGTAATACTCCTTTGTCAATTCATATTAACAGTGTATTCGAATCATAGGCGAAGCACACAGAAAAGATATTTGAGTCGAGCTAATGATTTTGATAAAGTGTAGAATTTCCCATTACGACAGATTGAGAACATATCATAAATGAAGCTAGCGATATTAAATAGGAACTCTATCAATCAAGTGCGACACCCATGATAGGAATACATCAAAGGGGACCATAGAAAAACACTCTAATATTATAAGAAACCTCTTAGAAAAAATCAGGCTTCTTTTAAATACCCATTACAACAGCCTTTCGAAATCCTATAAAATAGCAGCTCTAGCCTTCTACAATGATTGCAAGGAAAAAGCAACATTAACATTAAAACCACGTAAATTAACATTCAAACAGTGGCAGTGGCATTGAAATTATCTTTTACATTTACATATAAATCATCTTTCCATTTTTTTTTAAAGTCCAATAGTATTTTTTCCCAATACATGTATACAAAAATATATAAATCATATCGCAATTATTATGGGGTCTGAGGAAAGGAAAATTGTAGACCCAAAGGCAAATGTATTCAGTTAGATACATGTTGGACCATGGGATCCTCAAAAAAATCTAGAATCAATTAAGATTTTCATTTTCATAATTGTAGTAATACTCCTTTGTCAATTCACATTAACAGTGTATTCCATTCATAGGCGAAGCACAAAGAAAAGATATTTGAGTCGAGCTAATGATTTTGATAAAGTGTAGAATTTCCCAATATGACAGATTGGGAATATATCATAAATGAAGCTCGCGATAAGAAAAAGGAACTCTACAAATCAATCAAGTGCGACACCCAGGATAGGAATACATCAGAGGGCACCATAGAAAAACACTCCAATATTATAAAAACCCTCTTAGAAAAAATCAGGCTTCTTTTAAATACCCATTACAACAGCCTTTCGAAATCCCATCAAAAAGCAGCTCTAGCCTTATACAATGATTGCAAGGAAAAAGCAACATTAACAGTAAAACGACATAAAATAACATTCAAACACTGGCAGAATTCATAAATACAGCCACCAGGCTTTTATCATACTTTGATGGTGACATAAAAAATCTACCGGGCTTTCTTGGACCGCTTCGCGTACTTAATACCAATTATAAAATCTAAACTAAAAGGTCAAGCGCGTCAACATTCTTTAAGCGTGAATCATTAAATCTTTTAACAGCAAAAATTACAAACTTGCAAAGAAATCCCAATAACTGTGTTTCATATACAAAAGAGATTACTGAATTGAGCCACGCCCTTAAAGGCGCATATATTTCGGATGGTCTTCCAAACGACCAAGCCATAAAATACACTACCAAAGTAGCGGTAAATGCTATGGTAAGCCATACTAATAGTCAAAGACTCCAGATATTAATGGAATCAGGAAACTTTGATTCAGCTAATGAAGCCATCGCAAGTTTCACCACTCTTTTTGTAGAATCAGGCTCCACAGACAATTTCCAAAATAATACCATTTCTTATGCCCAGCATAATGACCGCGGTAGACGACGCTATAACAACAATGGTAACTGGAGAAACAACTCAAACTGGAACAACAACAATACCCACAGAGCCCAACAAGGCAGAAGTTATTCACGCCATCATGCGGCCGTGGACGTGGATATCATAATAACAGACACAACTCAAATAACCAAAATACCAATACCAGAGGAGTTCGAGCTCTAACAGGGATGAAAACCTTAATATACCTCAGAATTCTAAATAACCCAGAAACACACATAAAATACAACATGCACACATGCATAAAATAACTCTGCTGGTTCGTTTTTAAATAAATTCATTTTATTTCACTTCATGTGATGGTTTCTGTTGAACAATAAGCAATTAACTGAACTCAACATACATTCTCATTTTCACCATACGCTTGACATTGCATCAGCCAAAAAGGGTGTGACCATGCAACTTAAAGTTCAGAATAATAAAATACAAAAATTGTTTACATTCAAATCTTAAATTTAAATTTAAGAATTCAGCAACCGTTCCTCAACATACCGCCGGGCCCTGAAACAATGTTTCTGAAACTGGCAGGGGAGCCACCTTGGTTATGGGACGGGTCATCTCTCCTGTAGCTGTCTTTAACTTAAGCGCTCGTACTAGACCGTCTGGGCCAGGAATCGTCTCGATGACCCGTGAAATGAAACGTCTAAGAGCAGGCAAAAAGGTATCAGTGCTAAGGTCTGTTGCCAGCTCCAAGTGTAAAGCTGAGGTTGCCATGCATACGAAGAGACATATGTATCCTTTTTCCTTTCGAGCGTTCCTTCCTTTATGTGTCTTCATCATGATTGGGCCAGCATAATCACAGCCTGTATTTTAGAACGGAAATGCTTGCCATACTCTAACTGCCGGTAGTGCGGCCATTAGTTGGTTGCTGGTATGTGCTCGCTGTCTAAAGCACCTAAGACAGTTGTCAGTAACTTTACGAATCAGATTTCTGGCTCCCATTATCCAGAAACGTTGACGAACGATGACAAAGAGTGCCGAAACTCCTGGGTGTAAATTATGTTGATGCTCGTGTTCCAAGATCAGGTGAGATAGTGTCTGAGCCTTCTTGTGGGTTTTTTATGTGTCGGATGAATCGTAAAATGTATGCCACAATGCGCACAAGTCTCATGGTTTCCGCGAGAGCAACTAATACTGTAGCCTTCAAATCTTTTTGGTACTCGTCATTTGAAATTAAGTTAGAGATTTGTCTATCATATTCGTTACCTAAGTTAAGATGTCTCTCAGCCAGCCAGTCGAGACCCTTCCACCAGAGAGTAAACGGGAGTTAGTCCTCAGCCAGCATTCCTCTAGAAGAGCAATCTGCGGGGTTCTGCTTGGTATTAACATGGTCTCACGAGTCCCTTGGTATTACTTCCAATATTTCGGCAGTACGATTGCCAATGAACGTCTTCAAACTAGCTGGCAAATGGTTCAGCCATGCCAACACAATTGTCGAATCACACCAAGCATATACGGTGCTTTCTAATACGATCTTGGAATACTATCTTGATTTGATCGATGACCGGCGCCAGTAGACCAAGCGGGTCAAAAATGCGTGATACGTCTGATAATACTTTATATCGTATTTAAAGATGTCAGACTTTGGTTCCCAATATATTCCTAATATCTTGACGGAGGAGGCATCACTTGTCGATGCTGCTTCTTCTAAATGACCGATTCCGTAGGTATTGGATACACATTTCCCAAGTTCCAGCTGTGCTCAACCTAATAGTTGAATAAGTTCATCTTTGTTACGTATGATTTGGCCTTCCGTGTTTGGTCCGGTCAGGACATCGTCCACATAGAAATCTTCCAATAGAATCTTGGCAGCTGTTGGATATTTATGCTTTAGGTCGATGGCAAGTTGTTCTAACACACGTCGGCTAAAAACGGTGCACAGGCTGTTCCATAGGTTACCGTACAAAGCTGGTAATGTTGCAGCTATTCAGTTGGGGTTTCTCCCCATACAATTCGTTGAAATTTCCGGTAATTTTCAGAAATCCATATTTGCCTAAACATTTTAATGATGTCTGCGCAAAAAACAAACTTATAAATATAAACACACAAACATTAGGTTACGCTGAATACTTGGGCCCACTAGTAACTCATGGTTTAGTGATCTGCCACTCTTATCCTTATAAGATCCATCAAATACAATTCTCAATTTCGTACCAATAACCGAATGGTAAGGCATATAGAACATGTGTTCTTTAGGTGCACTCGTCTTCTCTGTCTCATCAAGAATGCGCATATGTCCCAGAGCTATGTATTGGCTTATGAACTTGGTATACTCTTCCTTTAACCTTTTATCTACTGACGTTCTACTGAATAAAATCGTGATGTTGCTCCCTGAAGAGTATCTGCAAACTTAACATCCGAGTTCTTAAATGGAAGCTCAACACTATATCTTCCATTTGAGTCACGAAAGTGTGTAGAGCGAAAATGATTCTCGACCTTCAGATCATCAGCTGTAAGCGGTAAACTACCACTTAATTCTTCCAATTCTCAAAACCTTTGGAGCGATGTATTTATTTCGATCGTTCATAACAGAGATGCTGTATTTGATCCTTGTTTAGCTGCAATTGAGGTGACCACCCACCCGAATATTGTGGATATTGCAATTATGTTTCCATGTTTATCTAATACCTTCTCTCCTGTGAATGTTTGCATCTATACTTGGATTCACATCTTGAAATACCATGTTCAGGCCTTAGACAAATGAAACACAAACGTTTTTCCTTAGCAAATGGGTAGCGCCTCTCCACGGAGAGGGCCAAGAACTGGTCACAGTTGTCCAGTCCCTCACTGGAGTCCACGACTTTAGTTGCTTTTATTGGGTTAACCAATCTTCCCAGTTCCTTTAAATGCAGTTGTGCAGTTCAGTACTTCACGTCATAGTCTCCGTAGTCACCCATGGGTTCGACGTACCCTGGCGATTCTTTTAAATCAAACATATCATCAGTGGACTGATCAAACTCCTTCCACACGGTGTCGAGTCTGGTCATCATAGTATCCACCACATCCGCTGTGCAGTTCTCAGGCGGATTCTCCGAAAGTGTCAGCAGCCGCGTGATGCTGGACTTTAACTTGGTGCGTGTTGCCTTTAGTTTTTCCATCTTAAACTTGAGTAGAATTGCCTATCCCAACAGAATCCAAATCCGGCTCGAAGGACCAATTTTTTGATGATGCATAAAATAACTCTGCTGATTCGTTTTTAATTATAATTAGCTTTATTTCACTTCATGTGATGGTTTCTGTTGACCAATAAGCAATTAACTGAACTCAACATAAATTCTCATTTTCACCATACGCTTGATATTGCATCAGCCAAAAAAGGTGTGACCATGCAACTAAAAGATCAGTATAATAAAATACAAAAGATCGTTTGCATTCAAATTTAAATTTAAGAATTCAGCATCCGTTCCTCAACACACACATTTGAAGTCAAAATATTCACAATAAATCTAAATCTTAGCTGCTTTATATCATGTTAAATCAGTTGTAGCCACCTCACAAGTACACTACTCGTAGACACAGTTAAAGCCTCAATCAATTTTAAATAGTAGATGATAACTTTCCAATACCCAGTGTAGGCTATCCTTGGTATTGATTTTATTAAAAAATACAACTGTATTCTTGACTATTAAACTGACGAAATTATGTGAGCAAGAACACGGTTTCAATACCTGCAAAATCATACGTGATCCGATTTATCCAAATAAACAACAATGTATCAGAAATTTTTATACCAACTCAACAGTTAGAAACAGGTGTCTTCATTGCCAATACAGCAGCAAATAGTGAAAAAACTTATGTAAAGATTATTAATACAAACGATAATGACGTTACCATTTTAAACCCTTCAGAAAAGCTTCTGCTTTCTAACGTGACGGTCGTGTTTTTGCATAGCTCCTGAGTTTTTATTAATATTTATTGTTTTCTCTCAGTTTTTAATTGTGCTTAGTTTTTTTACGCTTTCACTGGTGTTGTTCGCTTGACACCCTTGTGTTTTATTTCCATAATTCGCCAAATTAAATAGTTTAAACAGTTTTTCTGTTTCGTGATTAGTGTTTGGTACATTTAATTTTTTTCTTTTTATTTTTTTCTCTTTCGTCATTGCTTCTGCAGTTGCCCTCATCGCCCCCATCATACCATCAGTGCTAGTGGCTTTGTTGTTCTATCTGCTTTGTGCTTGTGCTTAGCTTCTCTCCCGCGTAATCACTTTTGTAAGGCCGCCTCTCAAAGCTCGGCTTATAACTGTTCTTGCACTCTGTCTTGTGCTGTGCACTCTAGCTGTTCTCTTTGTTTTATTTGTAATTATTGATTTCTTATCGATAATTCTCTTTGTGCTGTGTATTTAAATTATTCTATTTATTCTTATATATATATATTTATTTAATTTTTTTTTTTTGCCTTGTGTTTCTTTTGGCTTTATAATGGCTTGTTGTCTACCTACTTGCAAGCATTCTGATCGTTTTGATGATCAGTATAGAGCAATATCTTGTTGGCTTTGCGATAATCTTATTCACTTAAAATGTGCTGGCCTCAATGGCCGTGACTACGACAAATTTTCTGGATTGTCTGTGTCAAAGCCTGAGCTTGGCTTAATGCGCTGGACTTGCCCATCTTGTGCCAGCCAGCAGCTTGATTTTAGCCGTATGTATAGGGAAATTCGTTTAAAGTTTCTTTCTTTAAACAAACTGGCCAAACAGCTGTCTAACGAGTGTAACTCTATCGTACATTTATTGTCGCAATTCAAGTTTGTTCCACCTTCTGAGAAGTCGCCCAAGAAATGTACCCTTGTCATAAGCAGTCGCCAGCACTCTCTATTACATCGTCTCCCATGCTTTATGCTCTTCTTTTCAGATTGAAGTACCCATTACAAGCCCTGGTGTACCTCATTCTATCCCTCACGGGAACTCTGATCAATCACAGGATCATGCTGGCTCTCAATCACTTGCGGATCCCAATGCTCCTCCGCCTCCACTAACTGTAGTGCCTCATCGTAAACAATTATTTATCTCTAGGCTTGCTCCTGATACTTCTGAGTCGTCTGTGGCAGCTTACATTAGTAATAAATGCCCTGCTAAAGTTTTAATTCAAAAGTTTAAGTTTTCTAGGCCTCGCGAAATCTCCTCTTTTAAAATTACAGTACCTAATGAGTATTTCTCAGCTATGGTTGACACTAATTTCTGGCCAGAGGGCCTAGTTGTACACGAGTTTGCTAATTTATCTTCTGCTTCAAAAAACTAATAACGTCTAGTCTTTGCATTCATTATCAAAATGTAAGAGGACTTCTTACCAAGCTCTCGAACCTGTTCTGTGATAGCCAAACCTTTTCGGCTGACATATTAGCTTTCTCTGAAACTTGGCTTAACTCCTCTGTTTTGGATAATGAAATTCTTTCTAATAACTTTATTTCTTATAGGCTTGATCGTGTTGGTCGTCGTGGCGGTGGAGTACTCATTGCTGTTAACTCGAATCTGTGTTCAAGTGTTGTGCCGATTGATCTGCCCCTAGGTGTTGAGTTTATTTGCGTCGAAATTACATGTTCCAACTTTAGCTTATATATTTCTTGTTCATATATTCCTCCAGCTTCTGATATAACGACCTATATGCACCATGCTGATGCTTTGCAAACTATTTTTAATCGTCTTAAAGATCGTGATTTCCTTATAGTTTTAGGTGATTTCAACTTGCCTAATATTTCTTGGCTTGTTGATGATAATCTATCTTTCTTAATTCCTTCATCTCAACATGTTTTTCTTGATAGCCTACTTGAATGTCCGCTATATCAGTTGAATTCTTTCCTTAACTCTTCTAAAAGAATCCTTGATCTTGTTTTTGTCTCTGATCCCACTGTTAGTGCTGTATCCCGAACACAGCCCCTAGTGAAACCTGAAGATCCCTATCACCCTACCATTGAAGTTACTATTTCTTACAATTCCGTTACTAATTCATTTAATAACATCGCATCTCGTCGTAGATGTTTTCGTAAAACAAATTTCAATCTTCTTAATAGCCTTATTTTCTCTTTTGATTGGTCATTTCTATTTGAGTGCTGCGATATAGATCGTGCAGTGAAGTTTTTTTTTTTCGAATTCCCTATCTAAGCCTTTATCTCGGTTATTCTTTATATCGAGTGAGACTTGTACCTTTCCCGATATTTGGAAGGAGTCTTTTATTATTCCGCTTTTTAAAAAGGGTAGCAAATCGGATGTTTCTAACTACCTTGGCATTGCCAAACTTTCGGCAATACCTAAGCTGTTTGAGAAAATTATTACGTCTTCCCTTCAACACCTATCCAGATCCACTATTTCTCCTTGTCAGCATGGATTCATGAAAGGTCGTTCGTCGCTTACTAACCTTTTAGAATTGACTACCCTTGTACACCATGGCTTCCGTAAAAAGTGTCAAACTGATGTTATTTATACTGACTTTAGTAAGGCTTTCGATACGGTTGATCATTCTATGCTTCTCGCGAAACTTAACATAATGGGTTTTTGCCCAAAACTGTTGGCTTGGTTAAAGTCGTATCTTATTGGCAGAACCCAAAAGGTGTCTTTTCGTTCCTCGATATCTAAAACTGTTCGAGTTACGTCAGGTGTACCCCAAGGCAGTCATCTGGGCCCCCTGTTATTTACACTGTTTATAAATGATTTGCCTTTGGCCTTGGCTCATTCACGCGTGCTCATGTTTGCGGATGACGTCAAGATTTGTTATTCCTATAATGATCCTTCTTTCCAACAGTACTTGCAATCAGATCTCGATGCGTTCTGTGATTGGTGCCACGTTAATAAATTACACCTTAATGCCTCTAAGTGTTCTTTTATGACTTTCAGTCGTTTGTCTCCGTTCCTAGCTCATTACCCTGTTAAGTCTGCTCTGTTAGATTGTGTACCATCGTTCAAAGACTTAGGCGTGATGTTTGACCCAAAACTTTCATTTTATGTTCATATTTCTTCTACTGTCAATAGAGCATGCAGCCTTCTTGGCTTCATTAAACGTTGGGCCAAAGAATTTGATGATCCCTATGTAACAAAGGTTTTATACACTTCGTTAGTTCGCCCTACTCTAGAATAGTGCTCGCCAGTGTGGAATCCGCAATATAATGTTCACCAGCGTACTATTCAATCGGTACAGAAGCAATTCCTTAAGTTTGCGTTACGCGGTCTTAATTGGGACCCGAATCTTTGCCTACCTTCTTATTCTAGCTAATTCTTATTAATCTTCCTTCACTTTACAACCGTAGGCTCGTTTTTGGCATTCTCTTTCTCCATAAACTAGTCAACGGCGAAGTCATTTCTACTAATTTACTAGATACGCTATATTTTTGTGTTCCCTCACGTCGGACCAGAAACTTTTTTCCTATTCACCTTAGTAGATGTCTGACTAACTACTCTCTTCATGAACCTTTTCGTGTTCTTTGCCAATCTTTTAACAACCTTTCTCACCTAATTTCTCCTCATCTTTCTGTCACTTCTCTTCGCGCTATACTTTTTAATCATCTACAGCGAAATTAAATATAATATATTAGGCTGTTCTGAAGAACATATGTTTAAAAATTTGACTGATGTTTTCAATATACATACCGAAAATACAATCTGAAACTATATCCAATCAAATGTACATTTTTCAGCCATGAAGTAACAGGTGTAGGTCTCAGGTGTACAGACAAAGTTATTCTTCCCGATGATAGCAAGTTCAAAATTATCCAACTTTTGTATTTTTTATAGACGTTTTGTTAAACTTTGCCCAGTACTGACTCGTATTGACAAATTTATGTAAAAAGAAAGTCAAATTCATTTGGACTGATGAATGTGCTTTTGGATTTCAGCAGATAAAAACAGCACTTATTAATCCTCCAATACTACAGTATCCAGATTTCAATAGAGAATTTTGCATCGCAACCGATGCTAGTAAATTGGCTTGTGGAGCACTGCTCAGTCAAGAATATGAAAATCAACAATTACCGATATCACTTGCATCACGCGCGTTTACCAAGGGCGAAAACAATACACTGGGCTATAACATATTTTAGGCCATACATAAGTATATAAAAACAAATTTATAGTAAAAAGTGACCATCGTCCACTATCATACTTATTGTCTATGAAAAACCCACCATCAAAACTAACGAGAAAGAGGCTAGATTTAGGGAAATACGTCTTCACTGTAGAGTATCTGAGGGGAAACGAAAACTACGCAGCCGATGCAGCGATGTCTCGTATAAATTTCAACGATATAAAATCAATCCAGCATCAGGCTCAAAATATACTACGAGTAACCACACGATTACAAAATCAAGAACAAAGCAAGCACCCAGTTTCGACAGTTTCACTGAAACGTCTTAGTCAAAAGAAGTCAAGAACCGTGCTCAAATTTTTTTGAAAATTCGAAGAAAAAAACAATAAATCTGGAGAAGAAACTAATTCACACGTTTGACCATGCTATTAATGAAAGAATTGATTTAGGTCAATGTTTTTCACAGCTTGAAAAAGTAGCTGATGGCACTGGTCTGAGAAGGTACCAATTGTCGCTAGACGACAATTTATTAAACAGCTGCAGCATTACAGACTTTAAAATTAAAGGATCCAAAATAAAAAATTTAAGTATAGCCCTCACTCCCAGATTGAAAACCATAATTAATGACGACGAAAAGATTGCAATAATGTGTAAATATCACATAGGAATATCGCGATTCTTAGCAAAATTACAAAATCATGTCCGCTATCCAATATGTAAAAAATTGCAAACATTGCCAACTAAATAAATCACAACGACACAAAAAGCAACCTATGGTTATTATACAGCTCAGTAATTGTCATAGGAGTTTTTGTGTGTGTCGTTGTTTTAGACCTCTTTTACTCTCTTACATTTCGAAAGTCTGTCGGAATATGTTGTTTCCTTTTAAGTAGCTTTTGCTTTCCT
This sequence comes from Drosophila willistoni, assembly GCF_018902025.1. Taxonomy (NCBI): domain Eukaryota; kingdom Metazoa; phylum Arthropoda; class Insecta; order Diptera; family Drosophilidae; genus Drosophila; species Drosophila willistoni. Next base: position 1,675,433 of record NW_025814133.1, on the reverse strand, counting down.
TGTGCGAATTTGCCAGGCTTTTTGGTCTAACCGGTACGAAATATGAACAAAGTATTCGAAGAAACGCATATATGAATGTAATGGGGAGAGTCCAAATCTATAGCTTTCATCTCGAACTGGTTTTTCGATGCTTTTATCTAAGCCATTCATTTCCGTAGGCTTTGCCCCGAATATATAACACTTAGCTGATGATGTTTGGTTTAAAGCATTGCATATCTTTCCATCCACCATCGTGAGCTGTAGTAAGTGTTTTATTTTTTTCTTCTTAATTTCACTTTCCAATATTGTGGGTCAATTTTGTCTTTAAAACATTTTTCCTCATTTATTGAGAATTGTGTCGTTTCGGGTGGATGATGGTCGTAGATTTTTCCAAATAATTTAAGACCCATCAGATTTACTTATTAATCTGAGGGGCACGTACGAGGTTACAAACAAACTTGTAACTTTTTGTTTGTACTCAGCTTGCCCAGTGCTTCCATCGAATCCCCACTTTCCAATCAGAATCAAGTTATTGGGCGAATCGTCTTTTATATTTTGAATAACTTCAGCCTGAAGTTGCAATATGCGAGAGGCAGTGTGATCCGGCAAACTTTGACGTTCAACTTCAGCGTGGGATTCGGCCACCATAATTACCTTTGGTTAGCCTTTGCTCTTACCATTTAAAATTTTTTCATAGCTGGGCAATAAATCGCTTGACGTTTTCGAATGTACAAATTCACGAATTAACATGTACGCGATAAAACTTCATCATACTTCATCAAACTTCCGACCATACTGGATTCGATGGAAAACTGGTACGCAGTAGACTCATCATGTTTTGCCAGATCGGCTATTCTTCGTTTTGTCCTTTGAGAAGATTCGATGAAATCTTTTTCGGCCTTCCACGATTAGCCCTTTTTGTATAAGTGAAGACTTCTTGGGCGCGCAGCTTAATAGAATTTTTTCCTTATCATTCAGTCACACACTTTGGTATTGGACAACTGAAGACTTCTTGCGATGGTATTTTTCCCAAAAAATTACAGTACTTTTACAAATGTACCCATTACGATTCCGCAGTTGTATCAACTTGTACAGCTTCAGTCAGGTTTGCCAATTTTTCCGAGTTGGTTCCATTTTTAGTGCACCATAGATTAAAAATATATAGGCGGTCAAAAAAGCACTTATAAGATTTACCAAAATAAAATCCAAACAAACAAATAAAAAAATTAAAATTATAATTTAATAAACAAAAAAAAAAAAATTGCAATGATATACACAAATATGTATTACAGGCGAATACGAAGACGAAGACAAAAGCAACACTAGGTAAACAAACTACTTGCATCGCAAAGTGACCTTGAAAAAAACGTAAGACGTCTTTAGTATTTTGTCGTTTATACGCACATCTGCCAATTTCTGTAACTAAACTTAATACAATTATTACCTTAAATCCAAACAAACACAGTGACATATAAACCAATTGCGGCAGTCTCAGTTCTGCATTCATCGCAAACAGTCGAGCCTACAGCAAAACCACAAGCGTAAAGCAAATATCAAAATCTAAACGAAACAAAAATTAAATCTACCAACAACAAACTACAAAACTCATAACGGTAATAGTTACAACCTTTACAAAGTGAATAGCCAAACAACAACAACCATGGGGCAAACGGCCTATATAACAAACGAAAAAAATCCAACACAACCCAACCAACGTACCCTCCACACCCCAACGTAAGCAGACCACCTACGAAGACATGGATACATCCACCCCAGCAACATCTTCATCAAACCCTCAACCAACAAAGACTATTCACACAGCTACATCTTCCAACATCGCCGAAGAGTTAAAGATTAAGGTATTCCCAAAAAGTAAAGAATTCATTTAAGCCTCCGGCAAAAAATGTTAAACCCTCCGATTCGATCTAATCAACTCAAGTCCCTTTAACTTCCCCAACTTCCACTTTCAATAATGCTAAAAATAATCCAATGGAATTGTAACGGCTATATCAACAATTATGACCACCTCCAACTTTTAATCAAAGAATACAGGCCCAAAATTATCAGTCTGCAAGAAACTCATTTACACGCACAAAAGAATATTCGCATACCACTGAATTATTCGATAATTCACGCATTCTCTTCATCCAACTCCTACGGCGTAGTAGCTCTCCCACCCACTTCTCAACATACTCAACCTTCACCCATGTAGACCTGACCATCAGTAACCCTAACCTCACAACACACACCAAATGGAAAACAGACACAGACCTGTTTGGCACCGACCACTTCCCCATTCACATTACACTTTTTGAGAATAACGCAACACCCCAATATACGCAACCGAGATTTTTAGTTGATTCAGCTAACTGAAAACTATTTAACGAACCAACAGACAGATTCCACTTAGAAAGACAGATAGGTACCAACATAAACCAAGCACTAGCAAACATAACGAAAATCATCAGACAAAGCGCAAGTATGTCCATAGCACAGACCAGGCCAACTTCATCAATAAAAAAGCAGTTCCCTGGTGGAACAAAACACTAGAACAATTAAAAAAGAATAAAAACCAAGCTTGGTGCCAACTCAGAAGATTTATTAGCACTGGGAACATTATGAAGTTTAAAAAACAAAAGCTCTTTTAAGACGAGATACATTGTATATCATCTCCTACTGACCCCAATCCTCACATTGTGGACAAAGGCGACATATCTCGTGTATTTGCCACCCACTGGTCAACAGCATCATCCGACCACAACTTTAGCCCAGCATTTCAAAGAAATAAATCCAGAGCATTGGCTGCAGTTATTAATTATGAACCATCCAACAATGCACTTCTCCTAGAGGTACCTATCACTCTTATTGAATTAAAATCCGCTCTAAACAGCCTAAAAGGTCAAACCCCCGGACTAGATCGCATCTCATACCCTATGTTAAAAAACATAAATATTTCTGTCACTAAAAGACTCTTAAACTTGTAGAACAATATCCTCATACAACAGATACCCCAACAATTTAAAACCAGCAAGATAATTCCCATCCTAAAACCACAAGGCAACAAGACATCCATAATTCATATCGACCGATTTCACTTAACCCATGCTTATCCAAAGTGTTAGACAACATCGTTTCAAACCGGTTGTGGTGGCTTGCTAACAACAACAAGCTAATCGACAATCGCCAACTCGGCTTCCGAAAAGGCAAGTCGATATCTGACTGCCTAGCAGTGTTAGACTATCAGATTTCTTCGGCATTATCAAAAACAAAATCATATGTCAATCATAAGCCTAGACTTTGAAAAAGCCTATGATAAAATAGGAATCCACACGGTGATAGATGAACTACACAAATGGAAGGTTGGCCCAAAAATTCTGAACTACATAAAAAACTTTCTAACGAATAGGAAAATAAAAGTGCAAGTGAACAATTCAACCTCAGAAAGTAAACCCTTACATAATGGAATCCCTCAAGGATCTCCCTTATCAGTCATTCTTTTCTTAATCGCATACAATAGACTTTGCCATACGCAAAATCTAAAAATAAAAATCTCAAAAACCAAACCTAAAGTACCCTCCTTACTACATAGGATTTTAAACATTTGTTCACTACATAGTATAAATGTCCACCCGATCCCATCTAGGAAACTCGAATTCCCCCCTTGATTGTTTAACCCTAATGCATTAAACATGTCTTTACATAAAACTACAAAACCAAACACACACCCATCAGTATTCCAGAAAAAATTTATTGAACTTAAAGACGTAATGAAAGAATTCAAGTTCATATATACTGACGGTTCTAAGTTAGACTCTGGTACCTCCTACAGCATAACCACCGAAACGGAAATCATCAAATATTCCCAATTACCCAACCACATCTCAATCTTCACTGCGGAAATCTGAGCTATTTTAGACGCATGCTTACTGGCAAAACAATCAAACCGACATCATGCAATCTGTAAAGACTCACTCTCAGCTCTAAAGTCGATCGAAAACATCAACAACCACAACTACTACTGTAATAAATAATTTTTTAATTGTCTGGACGTTGACGCGTACAATGCGAAGTACGTTCAAGTGGCCCATACGACACCAGGACATAGCCCGTTTCGCGCGAGCCCAAGCAGAGCGCTGTCCACCTCCCGGCCGACCGACCGTGGGGCGCAGCCGCATATCGGACGGCACGATCGCGTGGACAAATACAAATAAAACGGACAAACAATTAAAAATATGATTAACTACAGCTAATTACGAGCTAAATGTGCTAAAATAGAGTGCTTTTTTTTTTTTTTTAACGTTTAATATATATTTGTTGAATCTACTCTTAAATTAGAGCCTAACAACAAGTTTGAGATATTTTTCTTAGACTAGTACTTAAGATAAATCCTGTGGATATTGCAGGCGGCCCTAATCACTTGTTATTGGGTTGGTCTGTCATTTCTTTTAAGACGAGTTCTATTATTAGTTCGCCTAAGGGAATTGGCAAGAACATTTGGGTGTGCATCCAGTTTCGCAGAATACTTTAGTTGTTGAGTACCTATTTCAGATTTTACGCTAGGTATATTTAGATCATTTTGAATGTTGTCGTTTCGTATATACCACGGGGCCCCCGTGATTGATCTTAAAATCTTCGACTGCGCTCTTTGTATAATATCGACATTGCTGGTACTTGCATTTCCCCATAGTACGGCTCCGTAAGTCCAGATGGGTTTCAGTACGGAGTTGTATAGGAGGACTTTATACTCCAGACGTAGAGGGGACCGAGCATTGATGATCCAATGTAGGCTACTCGCTTTCAGTTTAAGCTGTGACTTTTTTGCTTCGATGTGCTTGCGCCAAGTTAGTCTTCTGTCTAGGTGGATGTCAAGGTAAGTGACATCCACGGCTTGAGGAACTGGTACGTTGTTTAGCATTAGAGCTGGGCAGTTTCTTCTGTTAAGCGTAAATGTAACATGTTTGCATTTCTGCTCGTTGACCCGGATACGCCAGGTTGCTAGCCATTCCTCTACCACCTTAAGGTGTTCCTCTAGTTTTGCAGAGGCTTGTATTGGGCATTTGGATCTGCTAAGGATTGCCGTGTCATCGGCAAAAGTGGACGTTGTAAGTCCTAAACTCGTTGGTAGGTCTGCAGTGTACAGCAGGTAGAGCAATGGGCCGAGTACACTGCCTTGCGGTACACCAGCTTTGATTTCAAAATCAGCGGAGACGGAGCCATTACATCTTACAGCGAATTTCCTATTGTAAATGTAAGATTCCATGAGTTTGTGTGTGTACTGTGGCAGTTTTTGCCGGATTTTGAACATCAGACCCTCCAGCCAAACTCTATCGAAAGCCTGGGCAACGTCGAGAAAGACAGCCGCACAGTATTCTTTTAGTTCGAATGCTGTTCGTATTTCGGATGTTATGCGATTGACTTGTTCAATTGCACCATGTTTTTCGCGGAAGCCAAACTGGTGTGAAGGGATTGTGTTCTCCGATGCCAGAAATGAGTTTAGGCGGATCTGCAGGACCTTTTCAAAAAGCTTCGAAAGACATGGCAGCAAACTAATTGGCCTATAGGATGATGGCTGGGTTTTGTCCTTTCCCACTTTAGGAATCATGATGATAGTGGACTTTTTCCATGTTCTTGGGAAGTAGCCAATTTTTATTATAGCGTTGAACAGTTTGCAGATATATTGTATTGCAATGATAGGGAGTTCTAGGATCATTTTCGGTGTGATTAGGTCATGGCCAGGGGCTTTTTTCGGCTTTATGTGGTTTTTAATAACTGCAGTGATCTCGTCCGATTGGAGTTCCGAGTACTCACTATCCGTTAATGTGTTCGAAGGGGGAAGTACAGATGAGTTTGATGTTGGATTTGGCTGGAAAACCACTTTAAGATGTGTGGCAAATACGGATGCCCTCTCTTCGTCACTGCGGGCCCATCCACCGGTTGGACTCCTTATCGGTGAAATTGTCTCTGTAGGAGCGCTTAAAGTTGGGTGGGCTTTCCACAGAGGATGTTTAGTGCTGGTTGGACTGAGCTTTTCTATGTATTTCCTTTGAGCCCAGCTTTCCTCTTGTCTTAACGCCTTGGAGAGGTTGCGATGAGCTTGCCTTAGGCGAAGTTTTGCTGCTGGTGATCGAGTAATCTGCCATTCTCTTCTTAGACGTCGTTTTTCCGTTACTAATTGTTCTATCCGCCGGTTCGTAGGCCTGTCAACAGGTTTGGTGTAAGAAGAGGCATGTGGAGTAGATACACTTGCTGCAGCTCCCATCATCGACTCAAGTGCAGAGACGCACATATCAATGTCCTCTGCAGCATCCAGTTTCGGCGAACAGTCAATGTGGGCACTCATGTACATTTTAAATTTAAGCCAATTTGTTTTGTTGTTTGTAAGCCTATATGGGCGATCAAGTACTTGAGGTCTTGTTAATAATGTCAATAGCACTGGAGAGTGATCGGAAGTTAAATCTAGCAGTGTTTCCGCAGTGATCCGATTACGTGGAATCCTCTTGGTTACTGCGAAATCAATCAAGTCAGGCACTTTCTGTGGATCTGTGGGCCAATAAGTAGGCCTACCCGGTGAGACGCAATCCATCTTATTGAGAGGGTTGACTATTGTGTTGTACAACTGCTTTCCTTTAGAATTTACCAGTCGAGATCCCCAGTGCGTATGTTTGGCGTTATAGTCCCCTGCTGCAATGAAGCGATCTCCGAGTGTGTTAAAGAAATCGGTAAATTCCTTTTCAGAGATTGAGAAGCGTGGTGGGCAGTACAGGGCGACCAATGTAGTGTTGCCGCAGCTGGTTTGGACGGTTATAGCAGTTGCTTGTAGGTGCTGTGTTTCAAATCTGTTGAGGAACGAGTGTTTTATACGGTTTTTGATTAGGATACCGGTCCCGCCATGAGCTTTTCCGTCTGGATGGTTTGTTGCGTAGAAGGTATATTTTGGTATTTGAAAATTATTTTTTGATGTTAAATGTGTTTCCGAAATCAGCAAAACGTCGATTTCACTTGAGTCTAGGAATAGTTGCAGTTCATTTTTGTGCTTGGAGATGCCGTTAGCTTTCCAAAGACATAGACGTAGGGAAGCCATTATTTATTCTCGATAAGCTTCTGGATAAGCAGGTTTTGATTCCGCATCAGTTCGTGCATACAGTTTTGCATGAACGTCATAAAAGTGGTCATGTTTTGATTGAGTGAGATCAATAGGGCCCCTAGACCACTTGGAGTTTGCTGGCCAAGCTCTGGTGCGCTAGGTTGCGGATTCTGTAGATGGCGGAGTGACGGGGTCTCTTTCGCGGGCTCCGTCTGTCCAGTTCGGAGCACACTAGCGAAGGATACACTAGGACTGGTTGTAGCAGTCATGTTGGATGATCTAGCAGCCTTGGCGAAGAAGACCTCCGGTGTAGTTTTGGAGGCGTTGAAGATGATTTTTGGTCCAGCTGGGGGTTTGCGCCCGTTTAGGTGTGATTTAAGATCCTTAAAGACAGGACATCCTCTGTAGTTGGCCGCGTGGTTCCCTCCACAGTTGCTGCATAGTCTTAGTGCGACGTTGTTTCTGTCCTTGGTGCAAATTCCATCTTCATGATGTTCGCCGCAGCCAACACACACTGACCTAAGATTGCAATTGTTAGAGGTGTGGTTGTATTCCTGGCAGTTTTTACACTGCGGTGGTTGGCGTCTCTTATGGGGCTCCTCTACGGTGATTCTTCTGTGCAATAGAAGCTGTAGGTTGTAGATCGGGTGCACTTCATTTGGCTTCGACCGCTTTGCATCTGGTTGGAGCTCGATTTTAAAGAGCGGCTGTGCGACTTTGTTCCTGTTGATGATGTTGCCAACGGACTTGACCGCAAACCCTTTTTCGACCAACCCGTCTGCTATTTCTTGAGTAGGGACCGATGGCTCAATCCCCTTTAACACAACCTGGAGCCCTTTACTGCTTTTTAGTTGGTAGGTATAGAAGTTGATGTTAGCATTACGGAGGTACTTTTCGATGATGCGGAAATTGTCCTCAGTTTGGGCTTGACATTTAATTTCTTTAATGTTACCCCTATTGAGAGGGGTTACAACAAAGTTATTTGCCCCTACTGTTTGTACTAGCTTCGAAATCAGGGCGCTGCAGTTGGCTCCACGGATGTATAAAGGGGGTGGTCTAGCCGATTTAACTTTATCTACAGCGCCGGCTTGATCGTCTTGCTGATCGGCAAGAATTTTAAAACGATTCCCGCTAAGGGGTGCTACTCGTTCATTTGGTTTGGTTATTTTCGGCGTATTGCCACTTTTTTTCTTTTGCGGGCTTAGCTTCCGCTTAGTTATTTTAATATATCTGTCCATTCCAGTTTGGACAGAAGTCGTTGGGTTTACTATTGTGGCTGACTCTGGGCGACTTGTCGTTGACGGCTTGAGGCAGGTCAATACTTCGGCAGACGTTGCAGTAGTTGCTGTCAACGAGCTGACGGTGCTGGTTGCTGTCAACGAGCTGACGGTGCTGGTTGGTGCAATCGGTGACCCAGTTATCGATATTGATGGAGAAGCACACTGCTCTCTCCACGGTAAGTTGCTGTTAATTGCTGAGTGGCTGGCACTTTCGGTGTTATTGCTTACGTTAGCATTCAGTGGGGTCGGCGACACCACCGAAAAGTACGCGTTGTTGCGTTGGACCGAGAGTCGACGCTCACGTTGTTGTTGTACAATTAGTTCTTGTAGCTGTTGCTGGTGGGGATCGAGAGAGCTTGGGCCCGAATTGGTGGACATGGCTTTTGTAAAAATTACGCACTTTGTTGTTGCAACTTAGTATTTATTGCTATTAGAGCAATCCAATAGCAATATGATTGTAAATAGGCGTCTCTGAGGCGACTGAGAGCCCTACACAACTTTTTGCAAACGCAGACTTTTTTTTTTTTACACTCAATTTTTGCGGAGTGCATTAAATAACACGTCTGCACACGGCGGCAGTTGAAATGGAATGGTGCAAATCTGAATGTAAGTCCTGCCTGTGCATTGATGGCCACCAGTTCCAGTCTAATGGCGAGTCAAGTCGGTAAAGAATCGATAACTGCATCATTTAGCACCCCAAAGAGAGCAAGAGACACCCCGAGTCCTGCAAGTAAACCTGAATCTAGGAGTGTCCCGTTGAAAATAGTAAAAGTGCAGCCAGCGTGCAAGGCGCTAGACGAAATGGGACTCGTGCTTGAGTCCATCTTAATGCAGACCGTAAAATGCAAGGATGGTCGAAATCACTCGATTACGAACCCGCTTAGGGAAAACATGGCGAAACTTCAGAAACTGCATGTAGATCTGATATTGTTTTTCCAGGGCAAATGTGTTGCATTAGAGGAGGCAGAAAGTTTAAGTTTAGCCCAGCCTCAGCGATCAAGCTGCGAGAAGCGAACGGATGCGGAAAGTTTAACGGTATCGGTGGTATTTCAATCCAGGAGCCACTGTACATATTGTCTGGACGTTGACGCGTACAATTCGAAATACGTACAAGTGGCCCATACGACACCAGGACATAGCCCGCGGGCCCAATCAGAGCGCTGTCCACCTCCCGCCCGACCGACCGTGGGGCGCAGCCGCATATCGGACGGCACGATCGCGTGGACAAATACAAATTAAACGGACAAACAATTAAAAATATGATTAACTACAGCTAATTACGAGCTAAATGTGCTAAAATAGAAGTTTTCAAAGGGGAAAGAAAGGCTTCTGATCTGATTACGGGATACAGAATCAGAAACATAGGACTCGAAAAGGTGCTATCGATAGAGGAATAAAATTTCTAGTAGGTCTACGGGGTACAGATATGTTTTATGAGTTCAATAGCTCAGAAGAGTCTATTTCACATATCAAATTTTGTGAATAAAAATAGCACCAAGCATAACATTACCATTAATTAAAGAAGGAAGATTGATTAAAAGAAGCCTACTGGAGTATGATGGCAAACTGACATTGCGATACCAATTTAGACCGCGAAGATCAAAAAGCAGAAATTGCTTTTGAACAGATTCAATTTTACTTTGGTGCGTCTCACATTGAGGTGACCAAGATCCGTACTCTAAGATAGGACGGATTAATGAATTATACAGAATTTTGGTTGTGTACGGATCGTCAAACTCTTTTGACCATCGTTTCACAAACCCAAGAACATTCATAGCTTTACTAACTGTAGCAGAAATATGAGGATTAAAAGTTAATTTATGGTCTATAAGAACACCTAAATCATTGATAATATCTAACCGCTCTAAGGCAGTGTCGTTAAGATAATAAGTTGCTAAGTATGGAGTGCATCTATAAAAAGACATAACTTTACATTTAGAGCCGTTAAGCTTTAATAGGTTTGTTTCACACCAACTCTGAAGAACATTAAGATCCGATTGAAGTAGGCAAGAAGACGATATGTCTTTAAAACTGAGGTAAAGCTTGACATCATCCGCGTACATAAGCACCCGAGAATTTGTCACTACCAATGGAAGATCATTTATAAAAAGAGTGAATAGCAATGGACCCAAATGACTACCCTGAGGTACTCCAGAGGTCACTTAGATGGTCTTAGAAAATGAAGACTTAAAGAGGACCTTTTGTGTACGCTTAGAAAGATATTGAAGAATCTAATCAAGCAAAAGGCTGGGGATGCCAAGTGCGTTTAACTTATATAAAACCAGAGTATGATTAACAGAGTCAAAGGTCTTGCTGAAGTCAGTATAAATGACGTTAGTTTGCACGGCAGTCTTGAATCCTTTGATCGAATGAAAAGTAAATTCTAATACTTTAGTAGTTGTCGAGTTACGTTGCTTGCTTAAGCCCATGTTGGGATGACGAAATAAATGAGCTACAAAAGTGCTGATATTGAGATGTTGTTATTTTCTCAAATACTTTGGATATGGGAGACAATTTAGAAACACCCCTATAATTGGAGGCTTCGGACTTTTTTCCCTTTTTATGAAGAAAAATAATATATAATTCCTTCCAGATAGATGGGAAGGCGGAAGATGTGACTGACAGTGCAAACAACTTAAGTATTGGCTTACATAGGGCCTCTGTACAATGCGCAGCCTGGTATTCCGTCAGGGCGAGGTTAATATACTGCTTTGACGGAACTGAGCACGCAAAAAACCGAACTTTTATCAAACACAGGGTCTAAAATGCAATGAGATGATTGCAAGTAGTATAAGGAACATTCGCTTGCCAAATCGAAGAGGAATAAGTTGTTTTGGAAAAATCAGGAAAAATATCGGCAATTGCCTGATCATTGTCAGCTTTATTGTTTTCGAAAGACAAGTAAGACGGATGCACTAATGTCTTACGTTTAACATTGATACAGTTATAAAATTGCTTAGGATCGCGAGAAAACCTATGTTTACATCGCTGAAGATAATCTTTATAGCAATGTGAATTCAGCACCATAAATTTTGACCGAGCAACTACATAAGGGAAAAATCCGTTGCGTTACCGGATTTTTTAAACCTTTTTTTAAATTTTACGTTCTTAAAGTTACATAACTCAAGTGAGAACCAAGGAGGTCTATCAGACCATCCGGGAGACAAACACCGAAGAACGACTCAAGAGTTTTATAGAAGACAGAAATGGCGGAGTCCATATTAGTGCAAGTATACAGATATGTCCAATCATTAGTTAACAAGAGTTTTTTAAGTTTAGTAAAGTTTGTCTTGCGAAAACATCGGGATAGAGGCATCGAGTTACTATCGTTAGACATAACCCCAAAAGGAAGGTCAATGGTTACATCCAGAGTTGGATGAAAGTTGTCTTCAGGGATAACTAAGGGATCAGTCCTGGAAACATCGTAGTTGGAAAAATCCAACCCAAATACCAATTATCGATAAAAAATAAATAATTACAAATAAAACAAAGAGACAGCTAGGAAGCACAGCACAAGAGAGAGTGCAAGAACAGTCATAAGCCGAGCTTTGTGAAGCGGCCTTACAAAAGTGATTACGCGGGAGAGAAGCTGAGCACAAGCACAAAGCAGAGAGAACAACAAAACCACTAGCACTGATGGTATGATGGGAGCGATAAGGGGAGCAACTGCAGAAGCAATAACGAGAGAGAAAAATAAAAAAAATTAAATGCACCAAACACTAATCACCAATAAGAAAAAACTGTTTAAACTGTTTAATTTGGCGAATTATGGAAATAAAATACAATGGTGTCAAGCAAACAACACCAGCGAAAGCGTAAACAAACTAAGCACAATTAAAAATTGAGAGAAAACAATAAATATTAACCAGAGGGCCGGGGCTAACTTCGACCGCGTCAAAGTTTGTATACCCTTGCAACTTTTATGGTAACTCTTTCCTTACCTATAGCCATCAAAGTGGAAAAACGTTCAAGATAAAAAGGCTAGTGTTTGCGAAAGAACGGCCAACAATCTTAGCATAGTAAAAAACTTAGATATTGATCAAAGTCACTGTTTTCCACCGATCGTTCCTATGGGAGCTATATGATATAGCTACCCGATCCTTATCAAATTTGGCACAGTCATTAACAGATATATTAAACTAACAAATGTTTAATTTGAAAGCAATCGCGTCAAAAGTAACGAAGTTATTGACAAAAGTCACTGTTTTCGAAAGATCGTTCCTATGGGAGCTATATGATATAGTCACCCGATCTTGATCAAATTTGGCATAGCCGTTTATATGTGTAATTAACTTAACAATATAAAATTTCATGATAATAGCTCAAAACATAACGAAGTTATTAAGAAAAGTCACTGTTCGTGACTTTGACATTTGTATGGGAGCTTTATGATATAGTGATCCGATCGGGCTGAATCCGAGATATACAACGCCTGCAGTATATACAAGCCTACATTTCAAATTTCAAGAATATATACACTTTATATGGTCGGAAATGCTTCCTTCTATGCGTTGCACACTTTTGACCAAAATTTGCAAGGGTATAATGACTAGAACTGCTGCGGGACGGCCGAAAGGTAATGCTTCACAGCAGCCGTATTGTTTTTATTGTCGTGCGCCCACCCCCGCCCTCCGGCGTTTGGCTAATCGCAGATCGCGCATCACACTGGCCGCGAAGGAATTTACCGCATCCCACTTACGTGGACTCGAAATCATCTCCTCTATCAGGTTACCAACTGTGAGGGTGGTACCCACTTCTTGGAATAGCACCTGCCGTTCGCCAGAGAATCGGTTGCACTCGAACAAAACATGCTCTGCATCCTCAATGACGCCGTCCCCACAGAAGGGGGATGCGTCGTGTCCGAAGCGATGGTGATAATACCAAAAACAGCCGTGCCCACTGATGATTTGCGTAAGGTGGAAATTTACGGCACCGTGTTGCCGGGAATCATTCTATGGGTCCAACGCCCCTTGGAGGATTGATGCCACCTCCGCTGCCATGTGGCTATACTTCTCCTTCTAGCGTCAGCCCTCTTCTCCATCCTAGATGGCCCATCCTCGATCGAAGATGCTACTAGTCGAGCTTCCTCTACCTGTAGCACGATCGTAACTATTTCCGAGATAACAAGTGCGGCGTCGTCGGAGATGGTCATGAACCCGCAACATACTCTGAGCGCACTGAGACAATATGCTGCCCGGATACCTCTGGTATAGCTCTCTGTCTTTACTGCCTCTGTCCATTTCTGTGCTGTAGAAAAGAAGATGTTGTAACGCCAAAGAGTAGTAGTCTTCTTTCTTCTCTGGGGCCGCGTGTGTTCAGCATGATTCTCGATAATGCCCTCGCTGACTCCAGAGCCTTTGCGTGCACATGTTCCAGATCCTCTCGAAAGTATAGCCGCGTATCCAGCCGTACTCCAAGGTACCGAATAGCCCGCTTCGAGCATATGATGGAGCCCTCCACACAGACCGATGCCGTCTCGACCCGTTTCCTGCTGCTTATTTTTTCGCTGCGAGTTGTAGGCCCACCGAACGCAGACAATCTGTGATGAGCAAGATCGCTTCATTTGCCAATGCTTCTGCTTTCGCGACTTCTTTTGCTACTATGACCAGAGCGACATCGTCAGCATGTCGAACAGTTTCGCAGCCAGCCGGCAGGTTCAAGCGAAGGATCACGTCATACATTATGTTCCACAACAATGGCCCCAGAACGGAGCCTTGGAGTACCCCTGCAGAAACTGAGTATGTTGATTGGCCGTTGGTTGTACTGAAGCACAGTTGCCTGACCTCGAAGTAGCTCCAGATGATTGCGCGTAGATACTCTGGGACTCCAAAGTTGTAAAATGCATCCAAAATTCATCCCTAGTCTGCAGAATTGAAAGCATTTCTAACATCTAGCGTGACAATCCGACAGTACTTCTTCATCCCGTGCTTCCATTGAGTGCTTTCTATGGCTGCCGCGGCTGTACTGACAACCTGGCGTGGCGTGATCGCACGTGTCTCAGTGAAGCAATAAGTGCGTCCGAAGAGGCTGCAAGCATGTTGAAAAGGTCTTCATTTTGTCTAACACGAGAAGTTTTTAATGTTTTAGTATATCTGAACCTTTTGTAGTCCTTGTTTCTGTGCTTATTCGGATAGCTCTCCAAGTGGTAAATACTGATATTCTATTAAATCCTTTCCATGCCCCAATATCCTATGTACCGTTGGGGTAAGTTTTTTTTGCGGATACAATTCAGTCAGAAGTTGAGCAGTCTTTGAAAATTCGGGAAATTTTTCACCATTTACCGTTTCCTTACAATTTATAACATTCAAGATAACACCCAACCTTTTAATGATCTCTTGATTAACACCTGTTATAAACGATGTCATTTCATCATTTTCAAAAAATCTCCTTGAAGCATTTCCATTATCGTGTTTCCGTATCCATACTTTGGGCAGTCAACTTTCAGTCCCAGCTTCCGAGAGAGATTTTAGCTTGTATAATCTCCTTCCTGTTTTATCCGTTTTTGTTTCTCCTGGCCGAGGAAGTATGTAAGCTTCAGAATAAAATCCATACACTTTATTCTGCAATGCAACGGAGAAATTCCATATTCGTAGCAGTTCTCCTCACTCGTTGAATCGTCTAAGTCCTGAAATTCTTTTTGAGTTTTTTTGCAAATTGGACACCTTAACGTTGAGGAAGTGTTTGTAATTTCGTTTAACACTTTTTGTCAGGAAAAAATCAAACTTAACCGTAAATGTTTTTCTACTCTTGGCTTGGAAAACAGCAGGTTTCAGTTGGCTTTTTTGATTTTTTATGTCGCTAACAGTTGATTTGATTAATTCTGAGGACTCCTTTGCATATTTGAATAACAAAGGCCGACAATAGTGGGTCGATGACGGTCGAAGATTTCTCCAATGTTCAGAACTTTCACTTCTTAGGCGCAAAGGAACTAAGAAGCCATGAACATATTTTCATCAGAAATAGCTTCGTCTTCTGTGTGTATAGTCTGCTTGTAGGCGCTTTGTCCCGATGATCCATCACATCCCCATTTGTTGAGTAATGTCAAATTTTCCTTCAGCATTCCCATTTTAAAATCATTTAAGTTTTCATACTCGTGGAAAACTTTCAAAATTCTTTCATTATTTAACAACAATTTTGCACAAATAAATATAACTGTCTTGAATTATATTGACAAATACTATTCAGTACGGATTTAAGGTGTTTTCACTTATGGAGTTAAAAATAAACTGTCGTACACGAAAGGAACAATTAGCTCTTTATTTTATATTTTTTGAGTTAACTAGGTAGAATTATCAATTAAAGCTATCAATCAATTAAAGCTTCTGGTCTCTGACGTGACGGTCGTGTTTTTGAATAGCTACTGAGTTTTTATTAATATTTATTGTTTTCTCTCAATTTTTACTTGTGCTTAGTTTGCTTACGCTTTCACTGTTGTTGTTTGCTTGACACCATTGTATTTTATTTCCATAATTCGCCAAATTAAACAGTTTAAACAGTTTTTTCTTTTTCGTGATTAGTGTTTGGTGCATTTAATTTTTTTTATTTTTCTCTCTCGACATTGCTTCTGCAGTTGCTCCCCTCATCACCCCCATCATACCATCAGTGCTAGTGGTTTTGTTGTTCTCTCTGCTTTGTGCTTGTGCTCAGCTTCTCTCCCGCGTAATCACTTTTGTAAGGCCGCCTCTCAAAGCTCGGCTTATAACTGTTCTTGAACTCTCTGTTGTTCTGTGTACTCTAGCTGTCTCTTTGTTTTATTTGTAATTATTGATTTTTTATCTTTGTGCTGTATATTTAAATTTTTCTATATATTCTTATATATATATATATATTTTTTTTTTTTTTTTTGTTTTTGCCTTGTGTTTCTTTTGGCTTTTCAATGGCTTGTTGTCTACCTACTTGCAAGCATTCTGATCGTTTTGATGATCAGTATAAAGCAATATCTTGTTGGCTCTGCGATAATCTTATTCACCTAAAATGTGCTGGCCTCAATGGTCTCGACTACGACAAATTTTCTGTGCCAGCCAGCAGCTTGATTTTAGCCGTATGTATAGCGATCTTCGTTTAAAGTTTCTTTCTTTAAACCAAAACAGCCAAACAGCTGTCTAACGAGTGTGACTCTAGCGTACATTTATTGTCGCAATTCAAGTTTGTTCTACCTTCTGAGAAGTTGCCCAAGAAATTTACCCTTGAGTTGCCTCGTAAGCAGTCGCCAGCACTCTCTATTACATCGTCTCTCATGCTTTATGCTCTTCTTTTCAGATTGAAGTACCCATTACAAGCCCTGGTGTACCTCAATCTATCCCTCACGGGAACTCTGATCAACTACAGGATCATGCTGGCTCTCAATCACTTGCGGATCACAATGCTCCTCCGCCTCCACTAACTGTAGCGCTTCATCGCAAACAATTATTTATCTCTAGGCTTGCTCCAGATACTTTTGAGTCGTCTGTGGCAGCTTACATTGGTAATATATGCCCTTCTAGGCTTCGCGAAATCTCCTCTTTTAAAATTACAGTACCAAATGAGTATTTCTCAGCTATGGTTGACCCTAATTTTTGGCCAGAGGGCCTAGTTGTACACGAGTTTGCGCCCAATAAGCGCTCCCGTCCGTTGCCTGTCCACCTTACTAATTTATCTTCTGCTTCAAAAAACTAATAACGTCTAGTCTTATCAAAATGTAAGAGGACTTCTCGCAACTGTTCTGTGATAGCCAAACCTTTTTGGCTGACACATTAGCTTTTTCTGAAACTTGGCTCAACTTCTCTGTTTGGGATAATGAAATTCTTTCTAATAACTTTATTTCTTATAGGCTTGATCGTGTTGGTCGTCGTGGCGGTGGAGTACTCATTGCTGTCAACTCGAATCTGTGTTCAAGTGTTGTGCCGATTGATCTGCCCTTAGGTGTTGAGTTCATTTGCGTCGAAGCTACATGGTCCAACTTTAGCTTATATATTTCTTCTTCACATATTCCTCCAGCTTCTGATATCATGACCTATATGCACCATGCTGATGCTTTGCAAACTATTTTTAATCGTCTTAAAGATCGCGAGTTTCTTATAGTTTTAGGTGATTTCAACTTGCCTAATATTTCTTGGCTTGTTAAAGATAACCTATCTTTCTTAATTCCTTCATCTCAACATGTTTTTCTTGATAGCCTACTTGAATGTCCGCTATATCAGTTGAATTCTTTCCTTAACTCTTCTAAAAGAATCCTTGATCTTGTTTTTGTCTCTGATCCCAAAGTTAGTGCTGTATCCCGAACACAGCCCCTAGTGAAACCTGAAGATCCTTACAATTCTGTTACTAATTCATTTAATAACATCGCAAATTCTCGTCGTAGATGTTTTCGTAAAACAAATTTCAATATTCTTAATAGCCTTATTTTCTCTTTTGATTGGTCATTTCTATTTGAGTGCTGCGATATAGATTGTGCAGTGAAGTTTTTCTAGTCTGCTCTTAATTCTCTAATTGATAAATGCGTTCCTTATGTGAATGTCTCTACCGTCTCCAGCGCGCCAGTCTGGTTCACACGTAGACTCTCTAATCTCCGTAACATTAAATCGAGATATTTTAAAAGATTTAAAAAAACTGGTTCGCGACTTGACTATGCAAATTACTGTATAGCCAAATCTCAATTTTGTCTTTTAAACACTCAATGCTACAATAATTATATCGTTCGCTGTAAGGTTGAATTTTATAAGAACCCCAAAAGATTTTACAACTTTGTTAATTCCAAAAGACGCTCTAATGTACTACCATCCACCTTCAGACTTAATGACCAGACTGCTAATAATGATTCAGATATTGCAGATCTGTTTGCTAAATTCTTTCAGTCGACTTATTCTACTACTGTTTCGGAACCCACACCGTATCCCTTTAAATTGTATGTTTTTTCCTAGTATTACTGAAGACTGTATTATCTCTAGCTTGTCATCTATGACGTCTTCCTTCGTTCCCGGTCCTGATAATATACCTAGTTGCATCCTTAACATGTGTTCGATTTCCCTATCTAAGCCTTTATCTCGGTTATTCTTTATATCGAGTGAGACTTGTAGCTTTCCCGATATTTGGAAGGAGTCTTTTATTATTCCGCTTTGTAAAAAGGGTAGCAAATCGGATGTTTCTAACTACCGTGGCATTGCCAAACTTTCGGCAATACCTAAGCTGTTTGAGAAAATTATTACGTCTTCCTTTCAACACCTATCCACATCCACTATTTCTCCTTGTCAGCATGCTCCATGAAAGGTCGTTCGTCGCTTACCAACCTTTTAGAATTGACTACCCTTGTACACCATGGCTTCCGTAAAAAGTGTCAAACTGATATTATTTATACTGATTTTAGTAAGGCTTTCGATACGGTTGATCATTCTATGCTTCTCGCGAAACTTAACATCATGGGTTTTTCCCCGAAACTATTGGCTTGGTTAAAGTCGTATCTTATTGGCGAACCCAAAAGGCGTCTTTTCGTTCCTCGATATCTAAAACTGTTCGAGTTACGTCAGGTGTACCCCAAGGCACTCATCTGGGCCCACTATTATTAACACTGTTTATAAATGATTTGCCTTTGGCGTTGGCTCATTCACGCGTGCTTATGTATGCGGATGATGTCAAGATTTGTTATTCCTATAATGATCCTTCTTTCTAACAGTACTTGCAATCAGATCTCGATGCGTTCTGTGATTGGTGCCAAGTTAATAAATTACATCTGTAATGCCTCAAAGTGTTCTTTTATAACATTCAGTCGTTTGTCTCCGTTCCTAGCACATTACTCTATCAAGTCTGTTCTGTTAGATTGTGTACCACCATTCAAAGACTTAGGCGTTATGTTTGACCCAAAACGTTCATTTAATGTTCATATTTCGTCAATTGTCAATGGAGCATGTAGCCTTCTTGGCAGTGTTTGCATTTGCTGCTACATAGCAGCAATTTCAATAAAAATATTGCTCTGCTCACGCTACTGCTCTGATTTCGAAGGGCTACGTAGCATAGCAGAGAGCACAAACGGAAAACGATTGCTCTCCTGCTCTGCTCCGTAGCATACATCGTCGGAGCACAGAGCAATAGCAAGAGCAAAAAATTTTCGATACGCTATTTGTAGTTGTAGCAATAGCACAAGCATTAAAAGCGAGATGAGAGCGGAGCAAACAAAATAAATTTTTGTGCTACTGCTACGGAGCATTTCCTTTTCTGTTGCTCTCGTAGCAATTTCGTAGTCGCTCTCGTAGTAGATCTGTACTAGAGGTGGGCATGGGCCGAATGTTACATCCAACCCAACTCAGCCCATGGGCTTAAAATTTCACCCGCACCCGAAAGCTAAAAAAAATTTGGACATTCAGAGGAAACTGTAATTCCACAAACTAGGAGCACAACAGGGATAAATCCAACATGCAAGTTAACATGGACAAGAGGGTATAGCGGATGCATCTGCAATATTAGCAGTGGCCACGATCGCTGGGTAACATGAATCAGCCAATGCTTTTGATCCGTGTTTAGTTTAAAAGTTTCTAAAGTATTTCACTACTTTTGCACAAATGAATATATGAAGACGTGGATATAGGGACAGGGTGATTCGTGGCTGCCTTTCTCCCAAAGCTTATGGTTCTTGGATTTGGTTCTGAATGTCCAAATTTTTTTTAGCTTTCGGGAGCGGGTGAAATTTTTAGCCCATGGGCTGGGTTGGGTTGGATGTAACATTTCGGCCCACGCCCACCTCTAGTACAGATCTACTATGAGAGCGACTACGAAGTTGCTACGAGAGCGACTACGAAATTGCTACGAGAGCAACAGAAAAGGAAATGCTCCGTAGCAGTAGCACAAAAATTTATTTTGTTTGCTCCGCTCTCATCTGGCTTTTAATGCTTGTGCTATTGCTACAACTACAAATAGCGTATCGAAAATTTTTTGCTCTTGCTATTGCTCTGTGCTCCAACGATGTATGCTACGGAGCAGAGCAGAAGAGCAATCGTTTTCCGTTTGTGCTCTCTGCTATACTACGTAGCCCTTCGAAATCAGAGCAGTAGCGGGAGCAAAAAAAAAAACTCCGACGTAGCATAGCATTTTCAATCCCTGCTTCTTGGCTTCATTAAACGTTGGGCCAAAGAATTTGATGATCCCTATGTTACAAAGGTTTTATACACTTCGTTAGTTCGCCCTACTCCAGAATATTGCTCGCCAGTGTGGAACCCGCAAAATGATATTCACCAGCGTAGTATTGAATCGGTACATAAGCAATTTCTTAAGTTTGCGTTACGCGGTCTTATTTGGGACCCGAGCTTTCGCCTACCTTTTTATTCTGACAGACTTCTTCTTATTAAGCTTTTTTCACTTTACAACCGTAGGCCCGTTTTTGGCATTCTGTTTCTCCATAAATTAGTCAACGGCGAAGTCATTTCTACTAATTTACGAGATACGCTATATTTTTGTGTTCCCTCACGTCGGACCAGAAACTTTTTTCCTATTCACCTAAGTAGATGTCTGACTAACTACTCTCTTCGCAAACTTTTTCTCCTCATCTTTCTGTCACTTCTCTTCGCGCTATACTTTTTAATCATATACAGCGAAACCAATGAAAATATTCTGGACTTCGATTGGCTGCAAATCATCCCTGACCACCTTGTGTAAATAAAACACCTCCACCGCGTCGGCGATGTTTAGTTGTGTATAAAGCTATGCTACCTTCTTAATTTAATTACTATCTGTCGTTAGCTTACGCTTCTTGGTCGACTGCTGTGTTAGTTGACGTAAATAAATAAATAGAACGACAAATCGGTAATACCCTTTTTGTATTATTTAGGTAAAAAGCTTAATATTTACATCCAATAAGGTAAAAGGAAATAAAAACGACCAACCTACAATTAGGACGAATTTTTCATCACCTTAAATAACATTTACCTGTCTTGTCAGTTTTTCCAAAGCAGGTAATTAGCAATTTAACATTGTAGTTAGACATATACATATAAGCAGGTAGTATTTGCCAAACAGCATTACGCAATGTTATCATTTAAATCAGAGGTAGGCGCCCATAGCCCGTGCGGGCACTTTTGCTCGGAAATTGCTCGTGTGGCCGTCTGTGTGCATGCCGATGTGAGCACGAAGTACAAGTTGAGAGCCTTAAAAATTAGCTAGTGTCGCACAGACTTTTGACGAACGCAGTACTATGTCGCTTTGTTACGCAGCTACACGCAGAAAAATTAATGATTCACATCTTTTACATGGCAACATTAAAAATATTTTGCCATTATTTATATTTTGTCCCTATAGGGTAAAAAGTATATTATAATATAAGCGAACAAGTATAATGTTAAATAAATGTAAGATAAATAAATATAAATGTATATATATGTATAGTATGAAAAATATATATAATAGCCGATACAAAATATGCATTCATTTTTATGACATTTAGGTAAAAGGAACCCAAGACTCATGACCGTACTTTGTTTTTTAAGGCGATTCGGTAAAAAAGGGTTGTCGGAAAATTCCGTTCGGAATTATTCTTTTTCACTTGCAGTTTAATTTTTTTATTCGTTTCTTCACATACGCTTGTGTGCTTACGCACACAAGCAAGCGCACGCATACATTGACAGTTTGAGCTGGCTCTCTTTGTGCCTACATACAAAGAAGCTGCAGGCCAATACGCATGCGCTCTTCTTCTTCCTTGTACCTGCAGCTCATTTTTTAGGCGAGGTTGCCTTAGTTTTATGGCTTACGCATCGCTGTCGCAGGTCTCCGCATATTAGGACTATATACATCTGGTAGGTTACTATTTCACCTACCTATTGTATGTAGTCCGGTAGTGATACTAAGTTGTATTCCACCAAAGTTAAAAAAGTCAATATTTAGTACATTTTAAACGCTTCTAGTTCAATAACGATTTAAGTAATTATTAAAACTTATGAAACAGGCTCTTAATAAAGAAATACTTTTCAGATAAAACCAAAAAAAAAATCCAAGATCGATTGTTGAAATCGCACAAAGTTCAGTTTAATTTGCGATTTTTTTTTAAATTATAACATTTTCTTTACTAAAAATGTCTCAACTTTGGGCGCCTCTAGCACCCATGAATCCAACCGATTTCAAAAATATTCAGTTTTAAAGTTGCGATTTTTTTTTTAAATTATCATTTTTTCCCATTTACTAAAAATGTCTCAACTTTGGGCGCCTCTAGCACCCATGAATCTCAACCGATTTCAAAAATTTCTTGGACGCGATCATGAAAAAACTGATTTTTGCAACGCTATGCGAGCAGAGGCCCAACTGTGCGTCTCCTCGCTGCACGACATTTTTTCCGCAGGTTGCTAATTTTTTGGTTCCACCAATAACAAGCTTGTGGTGCCTTGTGTATGCACCACATTGCTGCATGCTCGCGTCTCATGCACCCTCAACCATATTGGATAGATGGTGAGCCATAACCTCTGCTTCATCTTGTTCCCAGTCGCAGCTATTGAGTGCCGCTGTAAATTCTTCCAAGTTAAGCGTATTTACCTTATATTTTTTATGTTGAATCTCAGGAGCATTTGGTGGACTGCCAGACTCCTCCACAGCAAAAACGATGGCCTCATGGTCACTTGCAGTATAGGTATCGCTTATTTTCCATGACAAGGATGGATAAAGGCCGCTGCTGGTGAAAGTGAGATCAATGATTGATTCCGTGGCCGCGCGCGTGATTGTAAATTGGGAGCCGCTGTTTAATAGGACGTCTACGGCAGCAAACGCCTCTAACAGCACCCGCCCTTCGCATTGGTAACGGGGCTGCCCCACTCTACCGTCCACACATTACATATATTCGTAATCAGCTCGTCCAATGACCTACTATAGCTTTCCAGAGAGAGGCTTGGTGGCAAATAGCAGCTGTAGACCCAAAAGTCATTTATTCGAGCACGCACAATGTGCTCTGCTGCCCACACAGAATTCTGTCTACGATGCACCTATAAGGTTCGCTAATTAGCACGGCATCTGTGTTTAACTCTAGCACCGTTTGCGCTAGTAATGCTTGCGCCGCCTCACAATGGTTTAAATTTATTTGTAGAAATCTAATCTTTTTTATGGTGGGACACCGTCTTGGGACTCTGCTTGGTCCATGCAGGGCATATTTGACCACCGGACACGTGGTCCAACTGGTCAAATCCCCTTTCTAGTCGTAAGAAGCATTTAGCCTTGTTGTGACAGCCTTTTATTATGTGGTCGTTCTGCGCACATCTGCTTCTGTCCACTCGACTGTTGCACCTGGCTGCAATATGCCCAATTTCCAGGCACTTAAAGCACCTCACTGGGGTCTCATTGACGCGAATCCTGCAAGCGTTAAAGACGTCTTTAACGGTACCAGCTTTAAGCAGAATATCCGCTACGTGTGCTGGGATGCACAAAATGGTTTTCTGAGTCCCCGAATGCAGTTTATGCTCAGTTCAGCAGAAATCGCATTTATAATCTCGTCTACGGTTATTTCAACATCCATGTCGAGAATTTCCAGCCGGGTACGATGGGTAAGGGTATGGGCTTCGGCCTTCCCGCTCAACGCCATATCGATATCTCCTTTAATCTGTTGCAATTATTGGCACTGCCTTTTAGCTCTAGAAGCAGGTCGCCCCTTGCTGTTCGTCTCACTTTTTGGACACACTCGCCCACGGCTTTGAGCTTAACAAAAAGCTTTCTGCTCTCTGACGTGACGGTCGTGTTTGCAGAGCTCCTGAGTTTTTATTAATATTTATTGTTTTTTTCTCAATTTTTAATTGTGCTTAATTTGTTTACACCTCCGCTGGTGTTGTTCGCTTGACTCCCTTGTGTTTTATTTCCATAATTCGCCAAATTAATCAGTTTAAACAGTTTTTTCTTTTTCGTGATTAGTGTTTGGTGCAATTACATATTTTTTTTTTCTTTTTTTTTTCTCTTTCGTCATTGCTTCTGCAGTTGCTCCCCTCATCGCCCCCATCATACCATCAGTGCTAGTGGCTTTGTTGTTCTCTCTGCTTTGTGCTTGTGCTTAGCTTCTCTCCCGCGTAATCACTTTTGTAGGGCCGCCTCTCAAAGCTCGGCTTATAACTGTTCTTGCACTCTCTGTTGTGCTGTGCACTCTAGCTGTCTCTTTGTTTTATTTGTAATTATTGATTATTTATCAATAATTATCTTTGTGCTGTGAATTTAATTTTTCTATATATTCTTATATATATATAATTTTTTTGCCTTTCTTTCGGCTTTTCAATGGCTTGTTGTCTACCTAATTGCAAACATTCTGATCGTTTTGATGATCAGTATAGAGCAATATCTTGTTGGCTCTGCGATAATCTTATTCACTTAAAATGTGCTGGCCTCAATGGCCGCGACTACGACAAATTTTCTGGTTTGTCTGTGTCTAAGCCTGAGCTTGGCTTAATGCGATGGACTTGCCCATCTTGTGCCAGCCAGCAGCTTGATTTTAGCCGTATGGATAGGGATCTTCGTTTAAGGTTTCTTTCTTTAAACAAACTGGCCAAACAGCTGTCAAACGAGTGTGACTCTAGCGTTCAATTATTGTCGCAATTCAAATTTGTTCCACCTTCTGAGAAATTGCACAAGAAATGTACCCTTGAGTTGCCTCGTAAGCAGTCGCCAGCTCTCTCTATTACTTCCTCTCCGATTTTACTTTCGCCTACACCATCTTCTTGTCCCTATTTATGCTCTTCTTTTCAGATTGAAGTACCCATTACAAGCCCTGGTGTACCTCAATCTATCCCTCACGGGAACTCTGATCAATCACAGGATCATGCCGGCTCTCAATCACTTGCGGATCCCAATGCTCCTCCGCCTCCACTAACTGTAGTGCCTCATCGCAAACAATTATTTATTTCTAGGCTTGCTCCAGATACTTCTGAGTCGTCTGTGGCAGCTTACATTGGTAATATTTTCCCTGCTAAGGTTTTAATTCAAAAGTTTAAGTTTTCGAGGCCTCGCGAAATCTCCTCTTTTAAAATTACAGTACCAAATGAGTACTTCTCAGCTATGGTTGACCCTAATTTTTGGCCAGAGGGCCTAGTTGTACACGAGTTTGCGCCCAATAAGCGCTCTCGTCCGTTGCCTGTCCACCTTCCTACTTTATCTTCTGCTTCAAAAAACTAATAACGTCTAGTCTTTGCATTCATTATCAAAATGTAAGAGGACTTCTTACCAAGCTGTCGAACCTATTCTGTGATAGCCAAACCTTTTCAGCAGACATATTAGCTTTCTCTGAAACTTGGCTTAACTCCTCTGTTCTAGATAATGAAATTCTTTCTAATAATTTTATTTCTTATAGGCTTGATCGTGTTGGTCGTCGTGGCGGTGGAGTACTCATTGCTGTAAACTCGAATCTGTCTTCAAGTGTGGTGCCGATTGATCTCCCCTTAGGTGTTGAGTTTATTTGCGTCGAAGTTACATGTTCTAACTTTAGCCTATATATCTCTTGTTCTTATATTCCTCCAGCTTCTGATATCATGATCTACGTGCACCATGCTGATGCTTTACGAACTATTTTTGGCCGTCTTAAAGATCGGGATGTTCTTATAGTTTTAGGTGATTTTAACTTGCCTAATATTTCTTGGCTTGTTGATGATAATCTATCTTTCTTAATTCCTTCATCTCAACATGTTTTTCTTGATAGCCTACTTGAATGTCCACTATATCAGTTGAATTCTTTCCTTAACTGTTCTAAAAGAATCCTTGATCTTGTTTTTGTCTCTGATCCCACTGTTAGTGCTGTATCGCAAACACAGCCACTAGTGAAACCTGAAGATCCTTATCATCCTACCATTGAAGTTACTATTTCTTACAATTCCGTTACTAATTTATTTAAAAACATCTCAAATTCTCGTCGTAGATGTTTTCGTAAAACAAATTTCAATCTTCTTAACAGCCTTATTTTCTCTTTTGATTGGTCGTTTCTATTTGAGTGCTGCGATATAGATTGTGCAGTGAAGTTTTTCTATTCTGCTCTTAATTCTCTAATTGATAAATGCGTTCCTTATGTGAATGTCTCTACCGTCTCCAGCTCGCCAGTCTGGTTCACACGTAGGCTCTCTAATCTTCGTAACATTAAATCGAGATATTTTAAAAGATTTAAAAAAACTGGTTCGCGACTTGACTATGCAAATTATTGTATAGCCAAATCTCAATTTTGTCTCTTAAACACTCAATGCTACAACAATTATCTCGTTCGCTGTAAGGCTGAATTTTATAATAACCCCAAAAGATTTTACAACTTTGTCAATTCCAAAAGACGCTCTAGTATCCTACCTTCCACCTTCAGACTTAACGACCAGTCTGCTAATAATGATTTAGATATTGCAGATCTGTTTGCTAAATTTTTTCAGTCGACATATTCTACTACTGTTTCGGATCCCACACCCTATCCCTTTTTAATCCCACATTTAAATTGTATGTTTTTTCCCAGTATTACTGAAGACTGTATTCTCTCTAGCTTGTCATCTATGAAGTCTTCCTTCGTTCCCGGTCCTGATGATATACCTAGTTGCATCCTTAAAATGTGTTCTATTTCCCTATCTAAGCCTTTAGCTCGGTTATTCTTTATATCGAGTGAGACTTGTAGATTTCCTGATATTTGGAAGGAGTCATTTATTATTCCGCTTTTTAAAAAGGGTAGCAAATCGGATGTTTCCAACTACCGTGGCATTGCCAAACTTTCGGCAATACCTAAACTGTTTGAGAAAATTATTACGTCTTCTCTTCAACATCTATCCAGATCCACTATTTCTCCTTGTCAGCATGGTTTCATGAAAGGTCGTTCGTCGCTTACCAACCTTTTAGAATTGACTACCCTTGTACACCATGGCTTCCGTAAAAAGTGTCAAACTGATGTTATTTATACTGACTTCAGTAAGGCTTTTGATACGGTTGATCATTCTTTGCTTCTCGCGAAACTTAACATCATGGGTTTGTCACCAAAATTATTGGGTTGGTTAAAGTCGTATCTTATTGGCAGAACCCAAAAGGTGTCTTTTCGCTCCTCGATATCTAAAACTGTTCGAGTTACGTCAGGTGTACCCCAAGGCAGTCATCTGGGCCCACTATTATTTACATTGTTTATAAATGATTTGCCTTTGGCCTTGGCGCATTCACGCGTGCTCATGTTTGCGGATGACGTCAAGATTTGTTATTCCTATAATGATCCTTCTTTCCAACAGTACTTGCAATCAGATCTCGATGCGTTCTGTGATTGGTGCCACGTTAATAAATTACACCTTAATGCCTCTAAGTGTTCTTTTATGACTTTCAGTCGTTTGTCTCCGCTCCTAGCTCATTACTCTATTAAGTCTGTTCTGTTAGATTGTGTTCCATCATTCAAAGACTTAGGCGTTATGTTTGACCCTAAACTTTCATTTAATGTTCATATTTCTTCAATTGTCAACAGAGCAAGCTGCCTTCTCGGCTTCATTAAACGTTGGGCCAAAGAATTTGATGATCCCTATGTAACAAAGGTTTTATACACTTCGTTAGTTCGCCCTACTCTAGAATATTGCTCGCCAGTGTGGAACCCGCAATATGATGTTCACATGCGTAGTATTGAATCGGTACAGAAGCAATTCCTTAAGTTTGCGCTACGTGGTCTAAATTGGGACCCGGTTCTTCGCCTACCTTCTTATTCTGATAGACTTCTTCTTATTAATCTTCCTTCACTTTATAACCGTAGGCTTGTTTTTGGCATTCTCTTTCTCCATAAACTAGTCAACGGCGAAGTCATTTCTACCAATTTACTAGATACGCTGTATTTTTGTGTTCCCTCACGTCGGACCAGAAACTTTTTTCCTATTCACCTTAGTAGATGTCTGACTAATTACTCTCTTCACGAACCTCTTCGTGTTCTTTGCCAATCTTTTAACAACCTTTCTCACCTTATCTCTCCTCATCTTTCTGTCACTTCTCTTCGCGCTATACTTTTTAATCATCTACAGCGAAACCAATGAAAATATTCTGGACTTGGATTGGCTGCAACTCATCCCTGGCCACATTGGCTGTGAATCGGGGCATAGCTGGCACCTTGTGCAAATAAAACACCTCCACCGGGCCGGGGATGTTTAGTTGTGTATAAAGCTAAGCTACCTTCTTCATTTAATTACTATCTGTCTTTAGCTTAAGCTTTTTCGTCGACTGCTGTGTTAGTTGACGTAAATAAAATAAATAAATAAATAAATAAATAAATAAACATCCTGGCTACGTGTCACAAGTTTTAAAATGTCACTATATGATATGTTGCCCTTCTTCGCGACTATAATAGCGTCAGGTCGCTGCCTCGGCTTTGGGCGTCTTCTCGATTTTGGCGCTACTACTTGCCATTCGGCACCGTTAACAGCAGCCGCTTTTGCAGTTCTGATCTCTCCAATATGTGCACTTTTTCTCACCGGGAGGAAGAATCAAATTCTTGCAGCAAACAAGAAATGTGGAACGGCTTTTAGAAATTTACGGATAATTCAACGACACACTCACACAGGCAGGAGTCCAGAGAATGAGAGGCAGGAAAACCAGCAAGCAAGAGAGCAGTCCTAATCTGCATAGGTTTCTTACTGGCCGACGATAAGTGTTTTTTTTTGTTTTTATGTCTGCTACTCTCACTATTCCATCTTCTCCTGGGTGTGTTTCGAGTACTATTCTAATTGGCCATTCACCTCTTGGTGTCATGCATTTTACTACGACGAGTTCACCCTCTGTCAGGTTGTCGCAATTCTCCCCATTTCGATCTGGTTACTAATCTTGGGATATATTCCTTAATGAATCGTCTCCAAAAGGCTTCCACTAACATTTGCGTCATCCTCCATTTGTTCTTCTCATTGGATCCGTTAATTTTGCGTGGTGCTTTAATAGATCTACTTTGTAGTATAATTATATCATTGGGGCATAATCCTAAGCCGTCATCTGGATCATCCGACTCGAGAATATAAGGTCGACTATTTACCAAATGCTCCGCTTCACAAAAAAGAGTTAAAAGAGTGAAAATGTTGTACCATCAGCTTTGTGAATACTTGATCTCCATCCAACACAATAGGACTTGTCGCGACGACGCCT
This sequence comes from Drosophila willistoni, assembly GCF_018902025.1. Classification (NCBI taxonomy): domain Eukaryota; kingdom Metazoa; phylum Arthropoda; class Insecta; order Diptera; family Drosophilidae; genus Drosophila; species Drosophila willistoni. The sequence goes on along the minus strand of NW_025814133.1, from coordinate 1,646,063 downwards.
TCTGCATGCATGATTCGGCTGTTTATGCGTAGGATTTCATCTTCACCCATAGAAAGACAATATTTAGTGAGGCGTAAAGTCCCTGTGATCATGCCAGTTTTAGTATAGATTATGTCGTTGTGAAAACATTCCGCTTGGACATGGAGATACCATTTTGATAGAGACAAATTATACTCCTCCACGACGATATCGCCCCAACGGAGTTCCATCTTATATCGTTTCGCTTTTACGTTTTCTATAAGTCTATTTACCCATGCTGTGGCTCTTACCAGTTTTATGAACTTCGAAATTCTGTTTTCCAGTATTTTAAATGGGTGGTCATTAGGGGTGTTCTTATTTTCAAAAATTCACCAGGTGCCGGGAATTTTTATACCTTACATATACAGGGTGAAATGGTATATTAAAGTCGCCAAAATGTATGTAACAGGCAGAAGGAAGCTTCTCCGACCCCATAAAGTATATATATTCTTGATCAGGATCAACAGCCGAGTCGATCAAGTCTTGTCCGTCTGTCCGTCCGTCCGTCCGTCCGTCCGTCCGTCCGTCTGTCCGTATGAACACCTAGATCTCGGAGACTGTAAGAGCTAGAGCCACCAAATTTGGTATGTAGACTCGTGTAGTATGTAGAGTGATCAAGTTTGTTTCAAATTTTTGCCACGCCCCTTTCCACCCCCGCAATTAAAAAAAAGGGTTTATCTCAAAAACTATTCCAGCTAGAGACACCATATTTGGTATGTATATTCGCTTAGTAAATGCACACATTTTGTATGTATAAAAATTTTGCCACGCCCTTTTCCGTCCCCGTAATTTGAAAAACTTGATTATCTCCCGTATTTTTTTACCTTATGCAATCAAATTTAAATTTAATAGTAATATCTAGCAAAATACCGAATTTGATCAAAATCGAACAAAAAACAGTCGAGTTATGCATATAAACGTTTTTCCATAAGGCCGGAGTTGGCCGTTGGCTGGTGGGGGCGCTAGGGTGCTCGTATGATTGAGTGAGCGAGATACTAAGATATACTTGTAAGAAGCATGTGAAAATGCATTTGTTTAATAAAGTTGAAATATTTGCTTTACTGGTGTATGGTATACCTAAGTCGTCGAGACGACTTACTTACTTCATTTTTTCCTTTGAGTCTAAAAATAATCTTTAAGAAATTTAGGACCGATCTTATACCTTGTTAGCACTATTCATGTTATTTTACAAAAAGAAAAGAAGAATAGAAACAAATGTTTCTTAATTTATCTTAAATTTGTATTATTATCACTGACTAGATTTTATTACAATTGAGCGCATCGCAGTGCTAGTTAGCTACAATGGTTCAAAGTTCCCAGGTGCACAAAAAGTGGAATCTTCAACTGGCAAAAATATTGCTGAGACAGTTTTTGACAGGCTAGTTAAATGGAATATAGTTGATCAAGTCAATGGCTTATCCTATGACACCACGGCTGCAAATACAGGCAATTAGTCAGGAGCAGCAGTTCTACTGGAAAAAAAAATCTGGTTGCAGTCCAATAATCCCACCGTACCGCCACCGTATGTAAAAAGGGAAGAAAATGGTTTGCACAATGTTTGCATTTTCTTAGTCAAAATATACATTAAAACATGGCTTATGTGTACAAACGTTATTGAAGCTCCTTTCCATGATCTGAACCATCAAGTACTGAAGCGGAAACCTCGTCTATACTATTGAAAAAAATGAAAATGAAAAAAAAGTCTTTATGGTACCTTGCCGAAGACTTAATAGCTCTGGCGTTTTTTGATTCGAATGTCTCCTCCAAAGAAACAATTCGTATGGTTGGCAATCTTAACTCAAAGGAACCAAATGTTCAAATAAACCAGAGGGCCGGGGCTAACTTCGACCGCGTCAAAGTTTGTATACCCTTGCAACTTTTATACTACCCTGCAACTTGACTGTATAACTAGCACATTTAAAGTGCACTACATTGTCACACAGCCAACAGTAAAGAAAGTCTTCACTGGTCTTCCTGGGATTATTGCAATTATATTTGCAACAGACAGACATTATTAATATAATTTATTTATCAAAAACTAATTATAAATCAATATGTAAATAGAAACGGATATATGTATGTATGTTAAGAAAGACGTATACAAACCAAGGCAAAAGCTAACTGCAATATGCAAATGAAAAAGAAGAGACAAAAAAAGAGAATAGTTTTGTATTAAAACGCACAACAACAAAAACTTGTCAAAAGCACCAGTTAACGGCCGCGATTGCGATCAAAAGAGAAAACAAAAGAATATAGAGCACCAACACCACACAAACAAAAACAAAATGTGAACTGTAAGTTGATGGCGAGGGTGGGAGCGAAAAATAGAAACAAATCAAAAACCGCGCAACAACAAAATAATAATGGCGTTTGTTATGTTTTGATAATAATAAATTTAACTTTAAGCTTCGAAATCAATATAGCGAGTATAAAAATTGGTTTAAATAATTAAATTTAATACAAATTAAGTACACGAAAGAATGAAAAACCAGAGGGCCGGGGCTAACTTCGACCGCGTCAAAGTTTGTATACCCTTGCAACTTTTTGTTACTTTTTCCTACCATATTAGCTTAGCAACTAACGAAGTTATTGATCAAAGTCACTGCTTACCACCGATCATTCCTATAGGAGCTATTAAGCTATTCGACACAGTCATTAGCAGACATATTAAACTGACCAATGTTTAATTTGGAAGCAATCGCGTTAAAAGTAACGAAGTTATTGACAATAGTCACTGTTTTCGAGCGATTGTTCCTATGGGAGCTATATGATATAGTGGTCCGGTCCGGCTGAATCCGAGATATACAAACTGTGCAGTATTTACAAGCCTACATGCAAAATTTCAGCCCTGTAGCTCTTACGGTCTAGGAGGATTTTGCGCTGATCCAGACGAACGGACGGACAGACGGACGGACGGACAGACAGACGGACGGACGGACAGACGGACGGACGGACAGACGGACGGACATGGCTATTTGAACTCGTCTCGTATTGCTGATCATGAATATATATACTTTATATGGTCGGAGATGCTTCCTTCTACGCGTTGCACACTTCTGACCAAAATTAATATACCCTTTTTGCAAGGGTATAAAAAGTAGTTGAGCGAGAGCCCAAAAAACACGACCGACTTCGATGAGTGACAATATGTACATATATACAGAAGGCATGAAGCCCCCAATAAGTCAACCTCGACTTCTTAAAACCCATCTCAGCAAGGACAAAGAAGTTTGAAGAATACCAAAAGTATACCACAATTGTAGCAGCAGCAGAGGCATCGGAAAATGCATGCCCTTGCGGAACAAAAAAGGGGTCAAATCGCAGTCCGGAAAGAAAGACCCGTGTAAAGGAGGCAAAACCCTGAAGGGTAAACCAGACGCCTTGCTGCTTGAGCCGAGCTCTGGAGTCAGCTACAGTGATGTTTTCGCATTGTTTTCCCGGAAATTTAAATCCGCAACTATTCGGAATTCGGATGACATAGATGAGCCATATTATTAAAGCTCTGGTTAAAAACGCGAATATTGATTCATCGTCGTGTACGGTGAAGAGTTTGCGACCGGTATATAAGCGCAATACCCAGGTGGCGATCATCACAGCCCCGGAAGTTCTAATGCAAAAAATACTGCAGCTGAAAAAGCTGGAAGTAGGTTGGAATCCCTGCAATATAAAGGAACTGTAAGAGGTACCAACTCGATGCTATCGATTCCTGGGCTATATACTTCTGTGAGTGAAGGAGCGTTTAGAATGGATACTTTGAGCTTTCCTGCTTTCTGTGGGCTTATAAGTGCCCAAGATGATTTGATGTAGTATATCCATACCAAAAATCATTCAACACAAAGAGCTCAACTTGTAACACTTTGTTGCAAGTATAAACAATCAAATATGTACGCAATAAAACATGAGTGTGCACTTGAATATGTTTATGTTTATACATTAATATATATTCACATAAACATACTCACATAAATATACAGCTAAACATGTTCATATATGTATGTACATTTATATATGCACATACATATATTCATATGAGCAGCAATGCACAGGCGTAACATGAGCTAGGGCCAAGCCAGCGTGTGAACGCTGACCATGCACTTTGATGCAAGTGCCTCAATTAATATGTATGTATGTACTGACACTCTCTCTCTGTCTCTTGTAGCTGTCTCCTAAGTCGCAGCATAAGAATATCTATGCAACAATAGGTTAAGCAAAAGAATATTATTGGAATAAAAATGAATCTGAATATTACCACCAACCAACACTGACGTGTTCGTTTTTAAATAATTTAATCTAAGTGGAACCCGGTCATTACATTGAGTCTGAACTCAACAAAAGAGAAGAGAGACAGAATCAAGAGAACTGGCAAAGCTCAGAGACGAGATGACGATAAAGTATTAAACAATTGTTTAATGGAAATTATCTGACAGCGGTCAGAGGCAAAATACCGATAAAATGTTCAACAAATGTTTAATAGTCAATTATTAATAGTCAATCGATAAATTAATAGCCTACTTCTCAGTCAAACAGAATTCAACTTTCGAAAGACACCTTTTTGGGAAACTTTAGGGAAGTTTATTTTGCGACTGCGTCAACAAATTCAAAAATGCAATGTAGGGTTTACGAAAGCTGAAATGGAAGAAACTTGGGCTAGTACTGAACTAAAGAAGAAATTATTGGAGAAAGAACACACCCTTACCGAAATCATTGAAGCCTGCCAAGTAGACGAGAAAATAATTAAGCAGTCACAGCTACGTTTCCAGAAACTGTAAATAAAATATCTAATTGGAAGTCAACCAAAACTAATCAGAGCGATTGTGGAAGGTGTGGCCGATCGGGACACACTGGAGACAGCCACATGTGCCCGACACGCCAGAACATATGCAATCGTTGCTCTCGTGTTGGTCATTTTTCCCGTAGATGCCGAACAAAACGCCCATATCCATAGTCGACTGACAAAGAAGCTATTGGATATTCTAAGCGCAAATAGGTGAATTTAATTAAAGACAAAAACGCAAAAGAAAATAAGATGGTCCAGCGGAATTGTTTTACAATTGCGACGGGGAGTATGACGAGCTGATGCAATGTCGAATCGGAGGTGCAGAAATTTCTTTAATTATCGATTCTGCATACCGGTTTAATCTTATATTCCAAGACGATTGGTTAACTCTTCAGGCAAAGAAGGCGACAGTTTTTAATATTCGTGGAAATTCGCGAAGTCAATTTAGGGGATTCGCCTTAGATGAAATCCTTAATTGTATTCGTATGTTCGAGGCGCCGATATCGATCAAGCAGAGCCCCGAGCTGATTGCACCCTTTTTCGTAATTGAAAAAGGACGGCAGTCACTACTGGAACGAAAAACAGCAACGAAGTTAAATGTTCCACGTTAGCAGCGTAAGACTAACAATAGACCCGTATGTTGATACTGCGAAACATCCAATGAGACGTATTCATGTTTCCCTCGAAGATAAAGTCAATGCCAAGTTAGAGAGTTAACGGTCAAAGCCCGTTGATTTCTCCATTAGTGATTGCTTTCAGAGAGAACGATGATATTCGACTATGTTTGGATATGAGACGCGCCAACCGGCGATCCTTTGGGAAAACTATTCGTTGCCTACATTCGAGTCTTTTATGACTAAGCTGAGCAATGCCAATATATTTTCACGACTGGACCTCAAAGACGCATATCATCAATTGGAATTTGATGAAGCAAGCAGACTTATAACCACTCCCACCACGAGGAATTTTTAGATACAAGCGGCTAATATTTGTCATAAATGCAGCGCCAGAAATCTTTTAACGACGAATGGAGCAACTCTTAGCATCGTGCGATAACGTTATGAAATAAATCGACGACTAATAGTTTTTGGGAATAGCATAGACGAACACGATGAAGCACCTGAGAAGGTTCGAAACGTATTTAATGATAATCATGTGCTTCTAAACAACGAGAAATGTATTTGGGAAACAAATAGAATTAAATTTCTGCGACATATTTTAACAGACAAAGGAATATTACAATATTTCGGGCCCTCAAAAATAAGGAAGAGACACGTATTTTCTTAGGATTGGCAACTTATTTGGGGAAATTCATTGCAGACCTAGCGGAACCAACAGACCCTTTACGTAAGCTGTTAAAGAAGGATCGGAAGTTCCAAAAGTTGAAGGCAGCTTTAACCAACATTTCGATTCTCTCGTACTTTGACCCCAAAAATAAAACAAGACTAATCGCTGATGCAAGTCCGTCTGCGCTAGGTGCGGTACTGCTACAATTTAACACTGGGGACGATCCAAATATAATTGCATTTGCTAGCAGGAGTTTGACGGATTTAGAAAACTGATACTCACAAACAGAAAAGGAAAACTTGGCTTTGGTGAGGGCAGTAGAGAATTACTAATTCTACTTAATAGTACTAGAGTTTGAGTTAGTGACAGACCATAAGCCACTAGAAACCATTTTCAAACATACAGCAAAGCCCACGGCGCGTATCGAAAGATAACTTCTTCAGCTTCAGGCATATAAATTTAAGGTTATTTACAAATCCGAAGGAGGAAAACATAGCTGATAGTTTATCCAGTTTGTGTGAGCGAACACCATCCAATTGTTATGATATTAGGTGAGTACAGTATCTTGCGAATTTTTGAAAACGCTACACCAATATCAATTACTATATCTGAGATTGCCAGAAACAGCTTTGATCAGCATGACAAGAAGAGTTCATATAGCTATATCCGTCCGTCCGTCCGTCTGTCTGGATCAACGCAAACTCCTCCTAGACTGGGTTGTATGTCTCGGATTCAGCCGGATCGGACCACTATATCATATAGCTCCCATAAAAACGCCAAAGTCACGAACAGTAACTTTTGTCAATAACTTCCTTATGTTCTGATTTAATATTGGTGAGTTTATTTGCATATATAAACGAATATGCCAAATATGATCAAGATCGGGTTACTATATCATATAGCTCCCATTGGAACGATCGGTCGAAAACAGTGACTGTGATCAATATCTTCGCAAATATTAGCATTTTTAGATAAAACGATTTCCACTTTGATGGCTATAGGTAAGGAAAGAGCTACCAAAAAACTTGCAATGGTATATTTATTTATTTATTTATAATATATTTAATAATAGGTAAAGCTATTGCTAACTTATGAACTAAAGCGCTGGCGGCTAAGGCCTTCGGCTTGGTATTTACATATTTACAGATTTACAAATTTACGCATGTACAAATTTACCAATTTACAAATTTACAAATTTACAAATTTACATATTTGCATATTAACATATTTATAATTACAATAAGTGGTATATTTGTGTAAGGTTAAGGAATTGGATTATTTGGGATGCATTTTCTGGAGTGGGATTTGAAAGTTTGGAAAGGGGGCAGGTATTTTTAAAAATTTGGTTCCCAAGGTGCTGGGTTGCTGGACACTCTTTAAGGATGTGGGTAATGTTGAGTTTACTTGTACATAAACAGTTTGGGCATGGGGTGATGTTGTTGGGGTCGATACATACATGTTGGGTGAGCCGTGTGTGTCCTAGTCTAAGCCTTACTATTTTTATTTGGTCTCTACGTGTTATTATGTTTTGGCTAAATGATTTTAGATAGTGTCTTGAGTTCGTTAGGCTAGTGTTGACTTGTTGGTACCATCTATTGCAGTGTTCAATGTTATTCCTAAGATGTTGAATATTTTTGCTTCTAAGAAATTTGTTGATGTCTTTAGTGTTGAATTTGGGGGTGCAATGTAACGGACTGTAGATTTTAGACTTAGCTACCGAATCGGCAAGTTCGTTCCCTTCAATGGCACAATGGCTGGGGATCCAAAAAAGTTTTATTTTGAGTGCAGATTTGGTAAGCAGATTCCTAATTAATGTTGGATAAAAGTTGTCAATGTTCCCGATAGATTTTATAGATGAAAGAGAATCAGAACAAAATACGAAGTTACCTTTTCTACTTTGAATTAGTTTAATTGCGTCAAGAATGGCTATGGTTTCGGCTGATAGTATTGATGTGAAGTGCGGTAGTATACCTCTTTGTAAGGTTTCCTTTTCGGTGGTAATGGCAAAGGTAGCAGTGTTGTGTTGCAACGAGCCGTCTGTATATATAAATGTGTGATTGTTGTATTTAGCCTTGAGATCGAGGAAGTGCCGCCTATAAATAGTCGTCGGTGTATTGGGTTTGCTGTATTTTTGTAGTGTAGTGTTTATAATGGTAGGGAAAGTCCATGAAGGAGTTATTGCTCTGTTTGGGAGCGGGAGGTAGGGGATATGGTTTTCTTTGCATAACAGTATGATTTTTTCTAATGTCGATGATATTTTATACATTTTACTTCTGTTACTTTGCTTAATATGTTTGTAGATTGGTGATTTTGAACTGTTAAGTAGTGTTTTGTATTTTGTGGTTGTAATGAAGTCTCTTTGTTGTTCTATTGTGGGTATATTTGATTCGAAAAGTAAGTTTGATATGGGTGTTGATCGTAGGGCGCCAAGTGATGTGCGTATTGCTACGTTAAGCAAAGATTTAGACTTGTTGAGCGTTGAAGCGAGCGTAGTCTATTTTAGATATCAATATAGATTTTGTTATGTTGATCAGTGTGTGTGTATTGCAGACTTGTTATGCATTTGATAACATTCAGTTTGTTGTTTAACGCTGGTTGGATATTTTTAATATGTGGGTCCCATCTGTATTTGCTGTTTATTGTTAGTCCTAAGATTTTGAGTTCGAAGGCTAGGAGGATTTGGATGCGGTTGCATGATATGCTGCAAACACAGTTTTGTTTTCGGCAAATATGAAGATGTTGGCATTTTTCTAGTGACAATACTGCTCCTGAGTATAAGCACCATTCCTGAATATTTTAGAAGAGGTTGTCCAGATTGAGCGTTAGGTTTTTTTGTTTATTGAGGGGGATAATTAGAAAGAAATCATCTGCATAGGCACTGAATTTTATTTCTTTTTGCAGACTGATGGTGTTTGCTAGTTTATTGTAAGCAATAAGGAAAAGGATGACCGAAATTGCAATTGTTTTTTTATTCAAACCACCAAAAAGGTTTGGCTATGATTTTTTCCAATGCTTTTAATAAACAGCAGTTCAGTGAGATTGGTCTATAATTGGTTATTACTGTTTTGTTTGAGTTAGGTTTTAGGATAGGGATTACTAGGCTAGTTTTGTAAGATTGAGGAATAAAGTTGTTAAAAATATTGTTGAAATGGTCTGTGATTCTGGTTTTTACTGAGTAAGAGGTGTTTTTAATCATAAGGTAAGTTATACGGTTTAGGCCTGGCGTTGTTCCTTTGAGGGACTGTAGTGCAGATAGAAGTTCTATCTGTGTAATATCTGATTCAATTGTTTGTGCTGAAGGGATGGGTGTGTAGTTTATTGGTTTTTCTGAATACTTATTTCGAGTTAAAGCTTTCGTCCTTCGATTGGTTGGACCAATGTTGAGCGAAGGCGTGGGCTATAGAGGTTGTATCTGTCGTTAGTATGTTTGTGTCTGCGATGCAGTGAATACTTTTTGTTGGGTTAAGTCCACAAAGTCGACGTATGTTAGACCAAATTTTTTCGGGGGGCGTGTTGGGATTAATTGTCGAGGTGAAATCTGTTGTGGAGTTGATTTTTGAAATTTTGAGCTCCCTTCGAAAGAGCGCATTGGCTCGTTTGTATTTTAATAGATTGCCAACATTGCTAAAGCGTTTAAATTCCTGCCAAGTCTTACATTTCTGTGCCCGAAGCTTACTCAAGGTTTTGTTCCACCAAGGAGTGTTCTTGCTGAAATGCTGTGAGGATGTTTGTGGTATAGTGTGATGGGCAGCTTGTAAAATTATTTTTCTTATGTTTGCTGATCCTTTATTGATGTTTGGGTTTTTAGGAACGTGGTGGTTTGTACTGTCAGTAAGATTAGTAAATGTTGTCCAGTCAGCTTCTTTTATTTTAAAAAATGTTCGAGAAAAATTGGTTGGTTGTTGTTTTGAGAATAAAGAAATTAGGATTGGGAAATGATCGCTCCCATGAAGGTCATCGATTGTTTTCCAATTGGTAAAGGGAGTGAGTTGGGGGGAACATAGAGATAGGTCAATGTGGGTAAATGTGTTGTGGGTTGAGAGGTGGGTTGGGGAGCCGTTGTTGAGTATCGTGAGATTTGAGTTCTGGATAAATTTGGCTAGAAGTCTTCCTTTTTTGTTGTCTTTTGGTGATCCCCAGCTATGATGCCAGCTGTTGAAATCGCCAACGACAAGTATATTGTTGGTGAGGGCTCCAAAGTTATTGTTTAAGGAGTTTAGTGAGAAGGTTTTATTTGAAGGTATGTATGTTGACAGAATGTTAATTTTTGTTTGAGATATAATTTCTACTGCGATGGTTTCAAAGGTGGTTTATGAACTAGTATTGCTACTCCGACAAATCGGTTGTTGGCTTTGTTGGTGTACATTTGGTAATTTATTGGGATAGGTATTTGAAATGGTAATATACCATTACAATTGGTCGTCGTGGCGGTGGAGTACTCATTGCTGTAAACTCGAATCTGTCTTCAAGTGTGGTGCCGATTGATCTCCCCTTAGGTGTTGAGTTTATTTGCGTCGAAGTTACATGTTCTAACTTTAGCCTATATATCTCTTGTTCTTATATTCCTCCAGCTTCTGATATCATGATCTACGTGCACCATGCTGATGCTTTACGAACTATTTTTGGTCGTCTTAAAGATCGGGATGTTCTTATAGTTTTAGGTGATTTTAACTTGCCTAATATTTCTTGGCTTGTTGATGATAATCTATCTTTCTTAATTCCTTCATCTCAACATGTTTTTCTTGATAGCCTACTTGAATGTCCACTATATCAGTTGAATTCTTTCCTTAACTGTTCTAAAAGAATCCTTGATCTTGTTTTTGTCTCTGATCCCACTGTTAGTGCTGTATCGCAAACACAGCCACTAGTGAAACCTGAAGATCCTTATCATCCTACCATTGAAGTTACTATTTCTTACAATTCCGTTACTAATTTATTTAAAAACATCTCAAATTCTCGTCGTAGATGTTTTCGTAAAACAAATTTCAATCTTCTTAACAGCCTTATTTTCTCTTTTGATTGGTCGTTTCTATTTGAGTGCTGCGATATAGATTGTGCAGTGAAGTTTTTCTATTCTGCTCTTAATTCTCTAATTGATAAATGCGTTCCTTATGTGAATGTCTCTACCGTCTCCAGCTCGCCAGTCTGGTTCACACGTAGGCTCTCTAATCTTCGTAACATTAAATCGAGATATTTTAAAAGATTTAAAAAAACTGGTTCGCGACTTGACTATGCAAATTATTGTATAGCCAAATCTCAATTTTGTCTCTTAAATACTCAATGCTACAACAATTATCTCGTTCGCTGTAAGGCTGAATTTTATAATAACCCCAAAAGATTTTACAACTTTGTCAATTCCAAAAGACGCTCTAATGTCCTACCTTCCACATTCAGACTTAACGACCAGTCTGCTAATAATGATTTAGATATTGCAGATCTGTTTGCTAAATTTTTTCAGTCGACATATTCTACTACTGTTTCGGATCCCACACCCTATCCCTTTTCAATCCCACATTTAAATTGTATGTTTTTTCCCAGTATTACTGAAGACTGTATTCTCTCTAGCTTGTCATCTATGAAGTCTTCCTTCGTTCCCGGGCCTGATGATATACCTAGTTGCATCCTTAAAATGTGTTCTATTTCCCTATCTAAGCCTTTAGCTCGGTTATTCTTTATATCGAGTGAGACTTGTAGATTTCCTGATATTTGGAAGGAGTCATTTATTATTCCGCTTTTTAAAAAGGGTAGCAAATCGGATGTTTCCAACTACCGTGGCATTGCCAAACTTTCGGCAATACCTAAACTGTTTGAGAAAATTATTACGTCTTCTCTTCAACATCTATCCAGATCCACTATTTCCACTATTTCCAACCTTTTAGAATTGACTACCCTTGTACACCATGGCTTCCGTAAAAAGTGTCAAACTGATGTTATTTATACTGACTTCAGTAAGGCTTTTGATACGGTTGATCATTCTTTGCTTCTCGCGAAACTTAACATCATGGGTGTCTTTTCGTTCCTCGATATCTAAAACTGTTCGAGTTACGTCAGGTGTACCCCAAGGCAGTCATCTGGGCCCACTATTATTTACATTGTTTATAAATGATTTGCCTTTGGCCTTGGCGCATTCACGCGTGCTCATGTTTGCGGATGACGTCAAGATTTGTTATTCCTATAATGATCCTTCTTTCCAACAGTACTTGCAATCAGATCTCGATGCGTTCTGTGATTGGTGCCACGTTAATAAATTACACCTTAATGCCTCTAAGTGTTCTTTTATGACTTTCAGTCGTTTGTCTCCGCTCCTAGCTCATTACTCTATTAAGTCTGTTCTGTTAGATTGTATTCCATCATTCAAAGACTTAGGCGTTATGTTTGACCCTAAACTTTCATTTAATGTTCATATCTCTTCAATTGTCAACAGAGCAAGCTGCCTTCTCGGCTTCATTAAACGTTGGGCCAAAGAATTTGATGATCCCTATGTAACAAAGGTTTTATACACTTCGTTAGTTCGCCCTACTCTAGAATATTGCTCGCCAGTGTGGAACCCGCAATATGATGTTCACCAGCGTAGTATTGAATCGGTACAGAAGCAATTCCTTAAGTTTGCGCTACGCGGTCTAAATTGGGACCCGGGTCTTCGCCTACCTTCTTATTCTGATAGACTTCTTCTTATTAATCTTCCTTCACTTTATAACCGTAGGCTTGTTTTTGGCATTCTCTTTCTCCATAAACTAGTCAACGGCGAAGTCATTTCTACCAATTTATTAGATACGCTGTATTTTTGTGTTCCCTCACGTCGGACCAGAAACTTTTTTCCTATTCACCTTAGTAGATGTCTGACTAACTACTCTCTTCACGAACCTCTTCGTGTTCTTTGCCAATCTTTTAACAACCTTTCTCACCTTATCTCTCCTCATCTTTCTGTCACTTCTCTTCGCGCTATACTTTTTAATCATCTACAGCGAAACCAATGAAAATATTCTGGACTTGGATTGGCTGCAACTCATCCCTGGCCACATTGGCTGTGAATCGGGGCATAGCTGGCACCTTGTGCAAATAAAACACCTCCACCGGGCCGGGGATGTTTAGTTGTGTATAAAGCTAAGCTACCTTCTTCATTTAATTACTATCTGTCCTTAGCTTAAGCTTTTTCGTCGACTGCTGTGTTAGTTGACGTAAATAAATAAATAAATAAATAAATAGTAAATGTGAGTTTCTTGGAGGCAAAAACCTTGTGGTGAGTGTTTGTTGATTATAATTAGAAGTTCATTGTAGTTGTTTGTGTATCCTTTTATGTTCCATTGTATAATATTTAGCATTGTTATTTTAATTTGTTTTGGATTTGAGTTAAGGTTAAGTAGTTAAGTTAAGTTTGGTTTTTTTTTGTTTTAGATAGATTCGTTGTAGCTGTTGTTTGTGGTTTGGTTTTTGTTTGCTTGGTTGGGTAGCTTGGTTTTTATTTTTGTTTTCGTGGGCTTAAAGTTAGTGGAAAGTTGATGACCTTTGTCTTTGGTAAAGATTCTAATTTTTAGATCGCCAGTGTGATTTGATGCATAAGAGTTTTTTTTTTTTTTTGTTTTTTTGGTTTTTTTTGTGAGCAGTTTTTGCATGTTGTATTGCTTTTGCAGATGGAAGTAGGATGTCCAAAATGTAGGCACTTTTTGCAATCGAGTGGAAGTGGTATATAGGGTCGGATGCGGACTGTTTCATAGCCAATTTTTATCGTTTCGGGTAGTTTGTGTGTTTCGAAGGTTAATGTGATAAGTCCGGTTTCTATTAATGTATTGGAGGCGTCGCCTCCTTGGTAAGTAGTATTTTGTTGTCTTTTCAATATTTTCCTTACTTCCGTTACATTTTGTGACTTTAATTCCTGTAGAATTTCAGTTTCATGTATGTTGCGTAATTCATTACAATATATCACACCTTTGGTTGAGTTGAGTGTTTTGTGTTCTGTTGCCGTAAATTCCGTATTCAAAATTTTGGTAAGCTTGAGTAGTTTCAATGCTTGCAGTTTGTTGATTGTTTTGACGAGAAGGGAGCCGTCAAACAATGTATTTGGGTTCGCTTAGTTTGCTGTTGTTGTAATTGCCAATTGGTCTGCTTACGTCCGGTGGTTCGTGCATGGTTGTTATTGTGGGCTTGAGCCCCGCTATGCTGTTTGTAGCGTGTGTTGGTTTTTGGTTTTTTGCTAGTTTGTTTTGCGGTTGAAATTTGTTTGTTAAGAATTGCTGGTGAGCTTATTGTTTTGTTTGTGTAAACTGGGTTTTGGTGATCGGGTAATAGCACGTCTTATCTCCGCGGGGGTTGAAGTGGTACTCTATCATATAGCTCCCATTGGAACGATCGGTCAAAAACAGTGACTGTGATCAATATCTTCGCAAATATTAGCCTTTTTAGATAAAACGATTTCCACTTTGATGGCTATAGGTAAGGAAAGAGTTACCAAAAAAGTTGCAATGGTATACAAACATTGACGCGGTCGAAGTTAGTCCGCCCCTCTGTTTTTTTTTTTTTTGTTTGCTCAAAAATAACAGGTATGGGTTGAGGGAAAAAATTAAAATCAAAAATAAAAGTTACTCTTGAGTTTTATTTTAAAAATCAAAAATAAGACTTATTTTTGAGTTAAATGGAAAAAGTTGCAACATAATTATTATTATTGATTTTTTTATAAATACCTTATAACAGTTACGGTCCTGATAAGTATCGATCACTGATATATGTACATATGTATGTACACATACAATTGGGTTGCACAGTTCTTCAGGGTAGAGCCAAGAATAGAACGGGTCAGACTGATTGTTTGACGGTTATGCATGTGTATTAATGCATTTATGCATTGGGACAAAAAAAAATTTTATAAATGTGAAAATTATGTTTACGACTGTAAGGATAAATAAACTTCGGCATAGCCGAAGTTAGCTTCTCTGTATTTTTATACATATTTATCTTATAAACAAAATATCGTTGTTTTTTGCTTGCTTACAAGCTCACAATGTAAGCTGGATTGCGGTTCGGATGGTATTTGCGCCTCAGAGTCAACTTTTTTGAGCGTTCGTTGCTTATGTCCTTTTGGAAAAACGGGAAATCAATGTCAAGAGGGTATGTTGACTGTATTATTGTTTTTTAATTGTTTCATAAGACAGTTTTATTTTTTTAAATTGATATCCAATATTTTCCCTAATCGTTTATTAAAGATATGCGTGTTCATGTGCCGCGTTTTACCAAACGGTCATGGTTGGCATTCCCTGCTTTACATGGAGCGTATAAACATGTTCAATTGCGCTTGGAATTTCGACCTGAATCTTTTGATGGTATCGTTTTGCTAAGTGGAGAACGTGATGATCTAACAGGCGA
This sequence comes from Drosophila willistoni, assembly GCF_018902025.1. Taxonomy (NCBI): domain Eukaryota; kingdom Metazoa; phylum Arthropoda; class Insecta; order Diptera; family Drosophilidae; genus Drosophila; species Drosophila willistoni. The sequence continues at coordinate 1,630,624 of NW_025814133.1, read as the reverse complement.
TTTTATGGCGTTACTCTTGAACAAAGGATTTGTGGAGTTTTGGTTCGATTGTGGCTCAGGTGTGGGCAGCGTGCGATCACGGGAGACAGTTTCGCTGAATGAATGGAACTCAGTGATAATATATAGACATCGGTGGGATGCATGGTTGGTGCTTAATCAAGGTACCAAAGTACAGGATAGATCAAACGTAATATGAAATTAAAATAAGATTTCCTACGGAAATTATAAACATATTTTATTTTAGGGTTTATTTTCGCGAATAACGTTTCGTGAACCTGTATTTCTAGGTGGTGTTGGTAATATAACAGGGATAAGTGAACGTCTACCTATAGCGGAAGGATTTTCTGGATGTATACGTCGTTTTGTAGCAAATGAGCATGATTATAAATTTGTTGGACATCCCTTAGGCGATGTCACTAATGGCTTTGACATACGTAAGTAAAGAAAAAAGAATTATTCACCCTGAATTATTTCACTTACAATTGTTGCCCAGAGGAATGCTCTACAGATAAATGTGTACATTATCCTTGTGAACATGGTGGGAAATGCTTACAGTCGGTCCAAGGAGCCATTTGCTTATGTCCCATAGGATTTGTAGGAGACCTTTGTGAGATACGATTGGATTTACAAGTTGGTATTTATATAACCAAATCAGAAAATTACAAATCATTTTTTTATTTAAACAGGTTCCGGCTTTCAATGGATCTTCTTTTTTGCGATATGCTCCTCTTAGGGACAGCGCATTGATCTGGCTGGAATTAAAGATTATTTTAAAGCCTGAGCAAGAGGATGGTTTGATATTGTACTCAGGGCCTGAAAGTGTTGGGGACTTTATAGCTGTTTATTTAAAAAAAGGTTTTGTCGAATTCACGTTTGATTTGGGTTCGGGGCCGGCGCTAGTTCGGTAAGTTCTGAATGGTATTGAAAAAAATCATTATAATTTTTATTTTAACCAACAGAAGTGACCATGCTCTTACTATGGGACTATGGCATTGCATCCATATCTCTCGAACTGCTCGGTTGGCAGTGCTTAAGGTAAGATAAATTCAAAATTTTGTTTAAATTGTCGATGTTCTTTAAGCACAGAATACAAGACATACAAATTCTATTTGATACGCACTAGCTGATGGTTTTGCTCCAACTTTTGATTTAGGTCTATCCCAAAATCTTTCAAATAGGTATCGATTTAGTATAGAAATCAAAACGAATTGAATTACCTTAAATGTAAGGCAATAAGTTGCAATATTTAAAATGCAGTATTTTATTTACAACAAAATTTGTTTACATGTTTTTTACAAGCATCTTGCTCACTCAAGTACCCTAGCGCCGCCACCAGAAAACAGCCAACTCCGGCCTTATGGAAAAAGAGTGACCGAGGCATGTAAAATAATTTAATAAACATCCATTTGGTCTTCGAAATCTAAAATATTTATTCAATTGGTGCATGGTTTACCGAAGTCATCGAAACGATTTACTTACTTCATTTTAATCAGAATTCGAACAAATTTAATACGTTGTTGGATATTAATATCAAATTTAAGTTTAAATATGATTGCACAAGGTACAAAATTACAAGGATATTCGAATCCGGGGGCGTATCAATATTTTTGCACATACAACAGTCATTTAACTTCGAAATTCAGTATAGAGAAAGAAAACTAGAAGTCCAGTTTCTTCAGAACCAAGATTAAAATTGAGCCAAACTTTCTTAAAAACAGGTAAACTTGGTTGAAATCTCAAGTGATTGGCTATTGCCAGAGCAACAACGAGATGCAGATATAGTTGAAATAATTATTAGTAACTACTAAACATAACTCTGACGAGTTACCAGATGATTTAGTTAAAACTTATGATATACTAGAAGGCATTCTGCACCGTATAGTTCAAAAATATGGTAGGACACTATGTTTACCGGTTTACCTCATCTGAGGTATGAGGTAAACCGTCATAATCAGGTGCATTAGTCGATTATGCATCTTGGATGGCTAAAAACACTCGATACAGTTTTCCAATATTATGTGTTTGATAAAATTAACAAATCTGTCATGTTTGTAAGTAATTGTATAACTTGTAGGACTGCCAAGTCACCTTCTGGTATAGTTCAGTCTGAGCTATATTGTATTGCAAAGGACATAATTGGGAAGTTAAGCGGAAAAGTAGCCTAAAGGAGTATGTTATAGTTCAGATAGATAACTTTACAAATTTGTGCACCTTTATCACACACCTAAAATAGATACAGAGACCTGCATTAGGCTATTTAATCGTCGATTTCCCTGTTTAGGGCACCGAATCGCATCATAGTCGACGCAGGTAGATATTTTCTAGTTCTAAATTCTCCGTTTTTCGTTCCACACAAAATGTTAAACTGAACCTTACAGCAACAGGATCGACTCATGCAATTGGACAGATAGAACGAATAATCAGCGAGTTTAAAACTTATTAACTGTCGTAGAATCGAGTCAAAGATGCTGGCAAGGTGCTCTCGATTAAGCTGCATTAAGCTACAAATAAATAAACAGTAAATCAAACCAAGAATTACTAACGTCTTTCATTGAACATTTTGGTGACCCCGACATTGACGGCTCCCAGTTGAAAAAATAACAAACTTGGTCAAACCATCATCAAGTGAGAATATTTGGTCAACTCAGGCGACCAATCTGTCAACGACAAAAGAAGGAAACTGTCAATAACCCAGGTAGTACGCACGAGTACTATAGTTTTGGCATCAGTCAGCAATTTTTGAAAAGATATAACAAATAAAAGAAATTCAAAAAATTGGTTACACCAGTCACTATTGGGCGCTCATCAGTGTAAAAAGAATAGAAATATTGGAAATAAAATTAACTAGGAGAACGAAGCCATCATGATTAGAGGAGAAACTTGAGCTAATGGAGTACATGTGAGTGAACTTTGAAAAAAGTCATCAGGAGTTGATGAACAAACCTAACAACGTGCCAACAGAAGATGACTACTTTGTAACGGACTATTTGAGCAACATGCAGGCGGTTGTAACTAATCCTTCCAATCAGAAGGACCATTTTGCAAATATAAAACTAGAGAGGCAAGCTCGCCAAAGAGCGGAAGAGCGAGTCATGATCCAACCACTGGTGCACAAGCAAAGTGTGCTGCTCGAATCCTTGTCCAGGATGTTAAGTCAAATAGTGCCTGAAGAAAAAATTGATTACAAGATTCAAGATTCATCGACTAGCAGAAAATCCTGCTGAAGCCGCATATCATATAACTACGTTTGTGGCCGCAGAAAATGCAATGCTTAAATTCTGAGTGGCACCAGCAGAAATTGTAGTGATACAACTACCGCCTGGATTTCAATCGATACAATCATTGCAACTGCCTAAAATTCCCATTTCAAAATTTGATGGGCATTATCTGAAATGGCATCAATTTCATGAGTCAAATGTATCCACAATGGAGCAAATGCGGTACTTAAAATCAAAAATTTATAAAGAAGCAGAGAGATTGATACTGCACCTGGAATTAACAGAATCCAATTACATTAATAATCTTATTTATTTATTAATTTTATTTACGTCAATTACCATAGCAATCGACGAAAAAACTTAAGCTAAAAACAGATAGCAATTAATTGAAGAAAGTAAACTTAGCCTTTTATACAACTGAACATCCCCGACACTGTGGATGTGTTTTATTTGTGCCAATGTGGTCAGGGATGAGCTGCAAGCAACCCAAGTCCAAAATATATTCAGCGGTTTCGTTGTAGATTATAAATATCAAAGAAGCTAACTTCGGCTATGCCGAAGTTTATATACCCTTGCAGTATACTTGGCAATAATATTTTTCCTTTTTGAAATTTCTTTCCCTGCAACTCAATTCATCAATACACAAACAAAATATTATTTCTCTTTTTACCACAAGTTTTTCTTCTTCCATCATTTTCTAAGCAAAGCACGGCACGCATACACATACAGTTCATGTAGCGTTGCGTCTGTGTGTGTATGCGTGTGCTCTGTTGATTTGATGATGGCAGTAGTAGGCAGCAAGCAGCGCTGCCGGCAGCGTTTGAACCGATTTATATTGACTGTAACTTGTGTTCTATTTATCGGATCAGATTCAAATTTTGGGATCTGAGATTTTATATCTATTACTATCATATTGGTAAATTTCATGGGGATACTCCAATTTTTGCAAAAATGTTTCTTCTAGAGCTATATGATATAGTGGTCCGATCCCAAAGATTTTCATACTTTATCTCACCCGGGTAAAAAAAAGCTCCCAAAAAAAATTTCATCCCGATAGCTCTTAAGATGGCTGAGTAAAACGCGTACGCACCGACGGACAGACGGACAGACGGTCAGACGGACAGACGGACATGGCTATATCGACTTAGCTTCTCATGCTGATCAAGAATATATATACTTTATGGGGTCGGAAACGTCTCCTTCTGTGCGTTACAAACATCTGACCAATTTTATAATACCCTCTGCAAGGGTATAAAAAAGTATAGCGCGAAGAGAAGTAACAGAAAGATGAAGAGAAACAAGGCGCGAAAGGTTGTTAAAAGATTGGCAAAGAACACGAAAGGGTTCGTGAACAGAGTAGTTAGTCAGACTAACTACTAAGGTGAATAGGAAAAAAGTTTCTGGTCCGACGTGAGGGAACACAAAAATATAGCGTATCTCGTAAATTAGTAGAAATGACTTCGCCGTTGACTAGTTTATGGAGAAAGAGAATGCCAAAAACGAACCTACGGTTGTAAAGTGAAGGAAGATTAATAAGAAGAAGTCTGTCAGAATAAGAAGGTAGGCGAAGACTCGGGTCCCAATTAAAACCGCGTAACGCAAACTTAAGGAATTGCTTCTGTACCGATTCAATATCATATTGCGGGTTCCACACTGGTGAGCAATATTCTGGAGTAGGGCGAACTAACGAAGTGTATACCTTTGTAACATAGGGATCATCTTAACTCTTTGGCCCAACGTTTAATGTAGCCAAGAAGGCTGCATGCTCTATTGACAATTGAAGAAATATGAACATTAAATGAAAGTTTTGCGTCAAACATAACGCCTAAGTCTTTGAATGATGGTACACAATCTAACAGAACAGACTTAATAGAGTAATGAGCTAGAAACGGAGACAAACGACTGAAAGTCATAAAAGAACACTTAGAGGCATTAAGGTGTAATTTATTAACGTGGCACCAATCACATAACGCATTGAGATCTGATTGCAAGTACTATTGGAAAGAAGGATCATTATAGGAATAACAAATCTTGACGTCATCCGCAAACATGAGCACGCGTGAATGAGCCAAGGCCAAAGGCAAATCATTTATAAACAGTGTTAATAACAGTGGGCCCAGATGAGTGCCTTGGGGTACACCTGACGTAACTCGAACAGTTTTAGATATCGAGGAACGAAAAAAACCTTTTGGGTTCGCCAATAAGATACGACTTTAACCAAGCCAATAGTTTCGGGGAAAAACCCATGATGTTAAGTTTCGCGAGAAGCATAGAATGATCAACCGTATCGAAAGCCTTACTAAAGTCAGTATGAATAACATCAGTTTGACACTTTTTACGGAAGCCATGGTGTACAAGGGTAGTCAATTCTAAAAGGTTAGTAAGCGACGAACGACCTTTCATGAAGCCATGCTGACAAGGAGAAATAGTGGATGTGGATAGGTGTTGAAAGGAAGACGTAATAATTTTCTCAAACAGCTTAGGTATTGCCGAAAGTTTGGCAATGCCACGGTAGTTAGAAACATCCGATTTGCTACCCTTTTTAAAAAGCGGAATAATAAAAGACTCCTTCCAAATACCAGGTAAGCTACAAGTCTCACTCGATATAAAGAATAACCGAGATAAAGGCTTAGATAGGGAATTCGAACACATTTTAAGGATGCAACTAGGTATATTATCAGGACCGGGAACGAAGGAAGACGTCATAGATGACAAGCTAGAGATAATACAGTCTTCAGTAATACTAGGAAAAAACATACAATTTAAATGTGGGATTGAAAAGGGATAGGGTGTGGGTTCCGAAACAGTAGTAGAATAAGTCGACTGAAAGAATTTAGCAAACAGATCTGCAATATCTGAATCATTATTAGCAGTCTGGTCATTAAGTCTGAAGGTGGAAGGTAGTACATTAGAGCGTCATTTGGAATTAAAAAAGTTGTAAATTCTTTTGGGGTTCTTATAAAATTCAACCTTACAGCGAACGATATAATTATTGTAGCATTGAGTGTTTAAAAGACAAAATTGAGATTTGGCTATACAGTAATTTGCATAGTCAAGTCGCGAAACAGTTTTTTTAAATCCTTTAAAATATCTCGATTTAATGTTACGGAGATTAGGGAGCCTACGTGTGAACCAGACTGTCGCGCTGGAGACGGTAGAGACATTCACATAAGGAACGCATTTATCAATTAGAGAATTAAGAGCAGACTAGAAAAACTTCACTGCACAACCTATATCGCAGCACTCAAATAGAAATGACCAATCAAATAAGAAAATAAGGCTATTCAGAAGATTGAAATTTGTTTTACGAAAACATCTACGACGAGAATTTGCGATGTTATTAAATGAATTAGTAACGGAATTGTAAGAAATAGTAATTTCAATGGTAGGGTGATAAGGATTTTCAGGTTTTACTAGCGGCTGTGTTCGGGATACAGCACTAACATTGGGATCAGAGACAATGAAGTAAGTAAGTCGTCTCGCCGACTTGGGTATACCATACACCAGGTGAAACAAATATTTAAAATTTCGAAAACCAAATGGATGTCTATTAAATTGTTTTAACATGCCTCATACCATATGCTATCTCGCTCACTCTACAAATATGTGAGCACTCTAGCGCCGCCACTAGCCAACGGCCAATTCTGCCCTTATGCATCGCGTAGCAAAATACGTTCATACGCATATTTTGCATGTTTCTAGTCCGATTTCAATAAAATTTGGTAGTTTGGTAGAAATAGATAAGATTAATTAGTCTTCTGAATTTGTTCGCGATGGTCAAAAAATTGCAAGAGCCAATCAGTTTTTTCTAAATTATGGAGGCGGAAGTGGGCGTGGCAACATATTAAAATATATATATTCTGCGCGCATACTAAGCCAGTATACATACTAAATTTGGTGACTTTAGCTTTGTTAGTTTTCAAGAAAATCAGTTTTGTTTAATTTGCGGGGTCGGAAATGGGCGTGGCAAAATGATTAAATAGTCAATGTCTGCGCGTCTGTTAGGCTAGCTTACATACCAAATTTAATGTCGGTAGCTGTCATAGTTTTTAAGAAAATCAGTTTTTTGTAAATTCCGGAGGCGAAAGGGGGCGTGGCAAAAAGTTGGAGCAATTATTTTTTGCGCGCTAACTAAACGAGTATACAAACCAAATTTGATGTTTCTATCTGTTATACTTTTTAAGAAAATCTTTTTTTAGTAAATTCCGGGGGCGGAAGGGGGCGTGGCAAAAATTTGAAACAAACTCGATAAGCGTACATACTACACGAGACTGCATACCAAATTTGGTGGCTCTAGCTCTTATAGTCTCCGAGATCTAGGTGTTCATACGGACGGACGGACGGACGGACGGACGGACGGACGGACGGACGGACAGACGGACGGACGGACAGACGGACATGGCTAGATCGACTCGGTTGTTGATCCTGATCAAGAATATATATACTTTGTGGGGTCGGAGATGCTTCCTTCTGCCTGTTACATACATGTTGGCGACTTTAATATACCATTTCATCCTATGGGTGTATGGTATAAAAACAAGATCAAGGAGAGTAAAGCAAAGAATTCAACTGATATAGCGGACATTCAAGTAGGCTCTCAAGAAAAACATGTTGAGATGACGGAATTAAGAAAGATAGATTATCATTAACAAGCCAAGAAATATTAGGCAAGTTGAAATCACCTAAAACTATAAGGAAATCACGATCTTTAAGACGATTAAAAATAGTTTGCAAAGCATCAGCATGGTGCATATAGGTCATGATTACAGAAGCTGGAGGATTATATGAACAAGAAATATATAAGCTAAAGTTGGAACATGTTACTTCGACGCAAATGAACTCAACACCTAAGGGCATCAATCGACACAACACTTGAACACAGATTCGAGTTAACAGCAATGAGTACTCCACCGCTACGACGACCAACACGATCAAGCCTATAAGAAATAAAGTTATTAGAAGAATTTCATTATCCAAAACAGAGGAGTTAAGCCAAGTTTCAGAGAAAGCTAATATGTCAGCCGAAAAGATTTGGCTATCACAGAACAGTTGCGAGAGCTTGGTAAGAAGTCCTCTTACATTTTGATAAGACTAGACGTTATTAGTTTTTTGAAGCAGAAGATAAATTAGGAAGGTGGTCAGGCAACGGACGGGAGCGCTTATTGGGCGCAAACTCGTGTACAACTAGGCCCTCTGGCCAAAAATTAGGGTCAACCATAGCTGAGAAATACTCATTTGGTACTGTAATTTTAAAAGAGGAGATTTCGCGAGGCCTAGAAGGGCATATATTACCAATGTAAGCTGCCACAGACGACTCAAAAGTATCTGGAGCAAGCCTAGAGATAAATAATTGTTTGCGATGAGGCGCTACAGTTAGTGGAGGCGGAGGAGCATTGTGATCCGCAAGTGATTGAGAGCCAGCATGATCCTGTAGTTGATCAGAGTTCCCGTGAGGGATAGATTGAGGTACACCAGGGCTTGTAATGGGTACTTCAATCTGAAAAGAAGAGCATAAAACATGGGAGACGATGTAATAGAGAGTGCTGGCGACTGCTGACGAGGCAACTCAAGCGTAAATTTCTTGGGCAACTTCTCAGAAGGTGGAACAAACTGGAATTGCGACAATAAATGTACGCTAGAGTCACACTCGTTAGACAGCTGTTTGGCCAGTTTGTGTAAAGAAAGAAACTTTAAACGAAGATCGCTATACATACGGCTAAAATCAAGCTGCTGGCTGGCACATGATGGGCAAGTCCAGCGCATTAAGCCAAGCTCAGGCTTAGACACTACAAACCAGAAAATTTGTCGTAGTCGAGACCATTGAGGCCAGCACATTTTAAGTGAATAAGATTATCGCAGTGCCAACAAAATATTGCTCTATACTGATCATCAAAACGATCAGAATGCTTGCAAGTAGGTAGACAACAAGCCATTGAAAAGCCAAAAAAAACACAAGGCAAAAACAAAAAAAAATATATATATATATATATAAGAATATATAGAAAAATTTAAATATACAGCACAAAGATAAAAAATCAATAATTACAAATAAAACAAAGAGACAGCTAGAGTACACAGAACAACAGAGAGTGCAAGAACAGTTATAAGCCGAGCTTTGAGAGGCGGCCTTACAAAAGTGATTACGCGGGAGAGAAGCTGAGCACAAGCACAAAGCAGAGACAATAACAAAACCACTAGCACTGATGGTATGATGGGGGCGATAAAAGGGCGACCAAACACTAATCACGAAAAAGAAAAAACTGTTTAAACTGTTTAATTTGGCGAATTATGGAAATAAAATATAATGGTGTCATGCAAACAACACCAGCGAAAGCGTAAACAAACTAAGCACAATTTAAACTTGAGAGAAAACAATAAATATTAATAAAAACTCAGGAGCTATGCAAAAACGCCACCGTCACATCATAGAGCAGAAGCTGAACCTTTATGAAGCGATCTCCAGTTTTCCTCTCGCATCTTGTTTACATTCCCTATCGCCTTACTCACAATACATTTCCTACAGAACCTCACCACTATCACTACTTTGCTCGGCAAACTTGGGATATAATACTCGTTCTCCACTAGCTCTTCTTAACTCGAAAGATGAGCAGCCAATATTATCTCTCGTTCTAGGCTAGCAGGTATTACAATAAGTTCCTTAACGGGATATTTTCATAATACTTAGGACTGCATATAATAATCGGCAAGCGTTCGTTTCTCTAACACTTTAATAATCGTACTTATCCTTTCATCTTTTTTCTATGCAAATTGTATCTTACTCCTCAATGAATCTCCCGAGAATAAACAATATACTCTACTTAATGCGTCGACTTGTTTAACCCTTTCATCTATTAGGCTTTTCTCGTGTACTGTGGGTAAATTTTGTTATAGCGGACGTTGACGATACTATGCGCAGTACGTTCAATTGGCCCCTACGACAACAGGACAAAGCCTGTTACTCGCGAACCCAAGCAAAAGTTGCCCACCTCCCACCCGACCGACCGAGGGGTGTAACCGTATAACGCACGGCACGAATCGCGTGGACAAATACACAATAGAAAGCAAAGAAAAACAAAAATAATACTATAGCTATCTATGAACTAAATTGGAAAGGATAGTAATAGAAGACTCTGAGCATATTACAGGGAATAGAAGGTTGTAATCAGAGCAGAGGACCCTAAAAGGTTCATGCATAGCATAGTTAGAAGAACAACGACCAAGGGTTAAAGGTATAATAGAATGTCTACTCCGTCTACATGGTACCGACAGATTTACCTGAGCTAAAAACTCAGGCGAGTCAATATCACCCATTATTGTGATATTATATTATCACCCATATTGAGGTGACCAAATGCAAGATCCATACTTTAATTGTAAGATAGGATGGACAAGCGAAGTAAAAAGAACTTTAGTTGTATAGGGGTCGTCAAACTCTTTTGACTATCTTTTAATGAAACCCAGAACACTCATGGTCTTTGCGACCGTGGTGGAAATATGGGTATTAAAACTAAACTTATGGTTCATAAGTACGCCCAAATCATTCATATTCTTTAGACGTTCTAAAAGTCTAAAAGTTACGATAAAAAGTCATTACCTTAAATTTGGTAGTGTTAAAATTTAATAGATTAAACTGGTACCAGGATTGAAAGCTTTTAAGATCAGCTTGTAGCCGACTAAATGAATCTGTTTCTTTATAAGTAAGACAAAGCTTGACATCGTCACCATACGTAAGTACACGCGAATGAATAATGACTGATGGAAGATCATTAATGAATAGTGTGAAAAGCAGAGGGCCAAGATGACCTTGAGGTACACCATATGTCACAGGAAAGGTTTTCTATTTGTTAAATATTTTCGAACCAAAAAAAGGAAAAGGAGTGGAAAGCCAATGTCGTTCAGTTTAGAAAGTAATAGAGTATGATTGACAGAATCAAAAGCTTTGCTAAAGTCAGTGTATATGTCATCAGTTTGTTTACCATTTTTGAACCCCTTGATAATTATAAAAGTAAATTCTAAAAGGTTAGTGGAGGTAGATCTACGATTCACAAACCCATGTTGGGATGGCGAAATAATAGAGCTACAAAAATGTTGCAATTGCGAAGTTGTAATATTCTCAAAAGCTTTCGGAATAGTGGACAATTTTGAGATACCCCTATAGTTAGAGGCTTCGGACTTTTTACCATTTTTATGCAGAGGAATGATATACGACTCCTTCCAAATAGATGGAAAAGAGGAAGATTCGACAGACAGTAAAAATATTTTTAAAATGGGTTTACATAGACATAGACCATTTGGTCCCGGAGAATAAACAGGTTTAGGAATAAGTTGTTTTGAAAAAACTCGCAAACATATCGGCAATTGCCTGATCAGTGCTATTTTTTTTATTTTGAAGGGATAAAAAAGATGGGTGTACAGAGGTCTTACGTTTACAATTAACAAAATTATAAAACTTTTTAGGGTCAGAAGAAAACTGAAGCTTACACCGCTGAAGATAATTCTTATAGCATTGTGTATCATGAATTTTGAACGAGCGACTGTATACAGAGCTTAATCTGATGAACGACGTGTTTTTTGAAACTTTTTGTAATAATGAGTCTTCACATTTTTCAAATTAGATAACTCTCGAGCAAACCAGCGAGGTTTGTTAAGCCGCTCCTGCCTACCAAGAGGCACGCAAATATCAAAGAGTGAATTCAGAATATTATAAAAGAAGCGAACAGCTGAGTTCATATCTCTAAAATTGTATAGATAGGACCAATCGGTAGTAGTAATGTTATCATTAAAGCTGGCAAAGTCAGTCTTACGAAAGCACCTAGTTGGAGGTAACTCATTTGTACCAAGTAATGGTGAAAGCAAGGGCAGATCAATTTTTAAATTTAATGTTTTAATTCTCTTTAATTCTCTTCGGGAAGAACAAATGGTTCGATCCTAGAAACTTCACAATAAGAAGAATCCAATACAAAAATAAGATCTAACGATTTTTCATTAGAATTTAAGACAGGATTGACTTGGGATAAAGATAAGCCTAGAAGGCCATCAATAAAGTCATGTGACATAGAGAAAAGCCACATGGTAGATTCATCTGTTAGTGACCATGCTAAAGCAGGTAAATTGAAATCACATAAAACTATGAGTCTTGACTGGAAACTAAAGAGGAGCCAACTGAATTGCCTCTAAATGATTTAAATATACCACCATGTCTGACAATGGTGGAATATAGGAACAAGTAATAAAGGCATTAAAAGATTTAAAATTTACTTTAACACCGACAAACTCAATCTACTGGGTACTAGAAAATTGAATCATTTCAGATGATAAAGCAGCATCAACAGCTATCAGAACGCCAACGCCAGACGCGAGGACACGCCTGAATATAGAAAAGTTTGTGGAAAAAACAGATGCATCAGCAATGTGAGGTTTTAGCCACGTCTCCGTAAAAGCTAGAATGTTATGTTCAAAAGAAAGACTACTTACGAAGCTAGTTTTTTGACACACCAGCAGATGCTGATGTGGCAGGAATGGTGTTAGTTGTTGTTGTTGGCAGGCGAATCGGTTGCCGATTTTTGTTCTGTACAGTATATTCCTTAACTATTATATGCTTAGGCCAAAAATCTTCTCGACATATAATGTCGAAGATATTGGCAGAAACACTAATTTTAAAGGAACAAAAATCCCGAGAATACGAAAATTTAAACTTCTTCTCCGCAATATTCAAGACGTTAACTTTTTTCCAAATTATTGCTATGCTATTATGCTATTACATCATCAGATCTGACAACAGGGCACAAAAAGATCTAGCCTAGAAACAAATATATCTTTCTTTGGTGGTATGCCAACTAGAGGCCGCGGTACCGAAGCGTCAGCCGCAGCAGCAACGTTGGACCGCATTGAACCGCATTGTCACACAAACAACAAAGAATATAATCATAGGAGTCAAGCGCATTAGTAGCAACTATGCAATTATTTTTAGAGCAGACAACCATTTTAAAAAAAATGTAATGTAATTTAAAAAAAGGTATAAAAAAATAAACAATACAAATTTTAACAAAATCTGTATATAAGAATATACTGACCAGTTCTGACACAAGGGTTAATGTGCAGAGTAAGCTGTCACAACTAAAGAATAAAAAGAACAAGAATACACAAAAACACGTACCATAGAGTCGTTCTTAAAAAAAAATTACTGCTTTATTGTTTTCTTTGACGTACAACAAGAGTATAAGATAAAGAAGTGGCTTCGAGCTCCTAAACCCATATCTTGGCAAAAGTCGTTTCTAAGCTCGCCAACAATGGAAAGACTCAAATCTTTTTACTGTAAATGCAGGAGTTTCTAAAGAAAGTGTTTTATCACATCTAGTTTGCCAATTTCATCTAATGTCAAAGTTCAACAGACGGCAATAATGGCATCAAGCATCATTCCTATCACGACAACATAATACTTACAAAGAGAATTTTCATTAATTAAAAAATTGTTTGAAACAATGAAAAATTAAAGTTAAAACGCAAAAGTTTGTATAAGCAACGTGCTGTATTTGATCAAAATCGGATAGCTTTATTATATATGTCACATAAACATACTATAAAAAAGCATGCTACGAGAACATCCCCAAAGTGCTTCAGCCTAAGCCTGCTGCTCTTTTGCGAACATTAGATTTTTTAAATAAAACCTTTTTTCACATTGACGCTGGCAATTATTATTCTTTTGCTTAACCTATGTTTACATATATATTCTTATGCTTCCGCTTCCGCCACAGGTACAAAAGAGAGGGAGAGTGTCAGTACAAACGTACGTATAATTTGGAGCGCTTGCATAAAATTGGTTGGTCAGCGTTCACACGCTGGATTCGCCCTAGCTCATGTTACTCTTGTGCTATTTTGCTTATGTGAATATATGCATGTATGTGTATATATAAATGTACATACATACATGAACATGCTTAGATGTATATTTTTGTGAATATTTTTTTTTGTATACATCAATGTATGCATACATCAATGTATATACATATATACATAAACATATTAAAGTACACATTTATATGTTATTGCGTACATTTTAAATACAAGTTGAGCTCTTTTTTTATAAAATAACCTAATATTATGGAGTTATTTATTGATTAATGATAATGATAATTAATGATTGAGTAAAGGTAATATATGTAGATAAGTATGTTAGTTTGTGTCTGGCCAGACAAATTTTCTTTCTCTTTTTTTCGAAATAGTTTATTATTATTATTATTAAAGTATAGGATATAGTTGTAAACTATCAACCTAACTATATTTTACAAGCACTGGCAACTACGGTCTTCGGCTTACAATTAGACGAAAACTACATCCATACACTAGCCTGGGATTCGAACCCGGATCCTCGTTGTTCAGTTACTAAATGACAGGGCCACTTAGACAACTCATCTACCGAGGACTGCTACACCAAGCATAGTTCTACGATTAGTTATTATTTATTTATTTACGTCAACTAACACAGCAGTCGACGAAAAAGCTTAAGCTAAAGACAGATAGTAATTAAATGAAGAAGGTAGCTTAGCTTTATACACAACTAAACATCCCCGGCCCGGTGGAGGTGTTTTATTTGCACAAGGTGCCAGCTATGCCCCGATTCCAATGTGGCCAGGGATGAGTTGCAGCCAATCCAAGTCCAGAATATTTTCAATGGTTTCGCTGTAGATGATTAAAAAGTATAGCGCGAAGAGAAGTGACAGAAAGATGAGGAGAGATAAGGTGAGAAAGGTTGTTAAAAGATTGGCAAAGAACACGAAGAGGTTCGTGAAGAGAGTAGTTAGTCAGACATCTACTAATGTGAATAGGAAAAAAGTTTCTGGTCCGACGTGAGGGAACACAAAAATACAGCGTATCTAGTAAATTGGTAGAAATGACTTCGCCGTTGACTAGTTTATGGAGAAAGAGAATGCCAAAAACAAGCCTACGGTTATAAAGTGAAGGAAGATTAATAAGAAGAAGTCTATCAGAATAAGAAGGTAGGCGAAGACCCGGGTCCCAATTTAGACCGCGTAGCGCAAACTTAAGGAATTGCTTCTGTACCGATTCAATACTACGCTAGTGAACATCATATTGCGGGTTCCACACTGGCGAGCAATATTCTAGAGTAGGGCGAACTAACGAAGTGTATAAAACCTTTGTTACATAGGGATCATCAAATTCTTTGGCCCAACGTTTAATGAAGCCGAGAAGGCAGCTTGCTCTGTTGACAATTGAAGAAATATGAACATTAAATGAAAGTTTAGGGTCAAACATAATGCCTAAGTCTTTGAATGATGGAACACAATCTAACAGAACAGACTTAATAGAGTAATGAGCTAGGAGCGGAGACAAACGACTAAAAGTCATAAAAGAACACTTAGAGGCATTAAGGTGTAATTTATTAACGTGGCACCAATCACAGAACGCATCGAGATCTGATTGCAAGTACTGTTGGCAAGAAGGATCATTATAGGAATAACAAATCTTGACGTCATCCGCAAACATGAGCACGCGTGAATGCGCCAAGGCCAAAGGCAAATCATTTATAAACAATGTAAATAATAGTGGGCCCAGATGACTGCCTTGGGGTACACCTGACGTAACTCGAACAGTTTTAGATATCGAGGAACGAAAAGACACCTTTTGGGTTCTGCCAATAAGATACGACTTTAACCAACCCAATAATTTTGGTGAAAAACCCATGATGTTAAGTTTCGCGAGAAGCAAAGAATGATCAACCGTATCAAAAGCCTTACTGAAGTCAGTATAAATAACATCAGTTTGACACTTTTTACGGAAGCCATGGTGTACAAGGGTAGTCAATTCTAAAAGGTTGGTAAGCGACGAACGACCTTTCATGAAACCATGCTGACAAGGAGAAATAGTGGATCTGGATAGATGTTGAAGAGAAGACGTAATAATTTTCTCAAACAGTTTAGGTATTGCCGAAAGTTTGGCAATGCCACGGTAGTTGGAAACATCCGATTTGCTACCCTTTTTAAAAAGCGGAATAATAAATGACTCCTTCCAAATATCAGGAAATCTTCAAGTCTCACTCGATATAAAGAATAACCGAGCTAAAGGCTTAGATAGGGAAATAGAACACATTTTAAGGATGCAACTAGGTATATCATCAGGCCCGGGAACGAAGGAAGACTTCATAGATGACAAGCTAGAGAGAATACAGTCTTCAGTAATACTGGGAAAAAACATACAATTTAAATGTGGGATTGAAAAGGGATAGGGTGTGGGATCCGAAACAGTAGTAGAATATGTCGACTGAAAAAATTTAGCAAACAGATCTGCAATATCTAAATCATTATTAGCAGACTGGTCGTTAAGTCTGAAGGTGGAAGGTAGGACATTAGAGCGTCTTTTGGAATTGACAAAGTTGTAAAATCTTTTGGGGTTATTATAAAATTCAGCCTTACAGCGAACGAGATAATTGTTGTAGCATTGAGTATTTAAGAGACAAAATTGAGATTTGGCTATACAATAATTTGCATAGTCAAGTCGCGAACCAGTTTTTTTAAATCTTTTAAAATATCTCGATTTAATGTTACGAAGATTAGAGAGCCTACGTGTGAACCAGACTGGCGAGCTGGAGACGGTAGAGACATTCACATAAGGAACGCATTTATCAATTAGAGAATTAAGAGCAGAATAGAAAAACTTCACTGCACAATCTATATCGCAGCACTCAAATAGAAATGACCAATCAAAAGAGAAAATAAGGCTGTTAAGAAGATTGAAATTTGTTTTACGAAAACATCTACGACGAGAATTTGAGATGTTTTTAAATAAATTAGTAACGGAATTGTAAGAAATAGTAACTTCACTGGTAGGATGATAAGGATCTTCAGGTTTCACTAGTGGCTGTGTTTGCGATACAGCACTAACAGTGGGATCAGAGACAAAAACAAGATCAAGGATTCTTTTAGAACAGTTAAGGAAAGAATTCAACTGATATAGTGGACATTCAAGTAGGCTATCAAGAAAAACATGTTGAGATGAAGGAATTAAGAAAGATAGATTATCATCAACAAGCCAAGAAATATTAGGCAAGTTAAAATCACCTAAAACTATAAGAACATCCCGATCTTTAAGACGACCAAAAATAGTTCGTAAAGCATCAGCATGGTGCACGTAGATCATGATATCATGATGAATTAGCTTAGTAAATGCGAATATTTTTTATGTGTAAAGATTTTACTACGCCCCCTACCGCCCCCGCAAATTAAATAAAGCCAATTTTCTCAAACACTATAATAACTAGAGACACTAAATTTGGTATGTATATTTGCTGAATAAATGCTCACATATTTTATTTGTAAGGATTTTGCCACGCCCCTTTCCGCCTACGTAATTTGAAACAACTCGATTATATTCCGTATTTTTCTACCTTTTGCAATTGAATTTGGCGCACTTAAATTTGATTTTAATTCCCAGCAAAATACCTACCGTCTAACGTTCCTTTCTTCCTTCAAAGTTGTGGAGATTTATCCCGGATGAGATTTCCTAAACGAGTCCCAAAGTTTTTATTTATTATTTTTTTTTTTTTTTTAACGTTTAATATATATTTGTTGAATCTACTCTTATATTAGAGCCTAACAACAAGTTTGAGATATTTTGCTTAGTCTAGTACTTAAGTTAAATAAGTAAGTCCAGATGGGTTTCAATACGGAGTTGTATAGGAGGACTTTATACTCCAGACGTAGAGGGGACCTAGCATTGATGATCCAATGTAGGCTACTCGCTTTCAGTTTAAGCTGTGACTTTTTTGCTTCGATGTGCTTGCGCCAAGTTAGTCTTCTGTCTAGGTGGATGCCAAGGTAAGTGACATCCACGGCTTGAGGAACTGGTACGTTGTTTAGCTTTAGAGCTTGACAGTTTCTTCGGTTAAGCGTAAATGTAACATGTTTGCATTTCTGCTTGTTGACCCGGATACGCCAGGTTGCTAGGCATTCCTCTACCACCTTGTGGTGTTCCTCTAATTTTGCAGAGGCTTGTATTGGGCATTTGGATCTGCTGAGGATTGCCGTGTCATCGGCAAAAGTGGGCGTTGTAAGTCCTAAACTTGTTGGTAAGTCTGCAGTGTACAGTAGGTAGAGCAATGGGCCGAGTACACTGCCTTGCGGTACACCAGCTTTGATTTCAAAATCAGCCGAGATGGAGCCATTACATCTTACAGCGAATTTCCTATTGTAAAGGTAAGATTCCATGAGTTTGTGTGTGTACTGTGGCAGTTTTTGCCGGATTTTGAACATCAGACCCTCCAGCCAAAGTCTATCGAAAGCCTGGGCAACGTCGAGAAAGACAGCCGCACAGTATTCTTTTAGTTCGAATGCTGTTCGTATTTCGGATGTTATGCGATTGACTTGCTCAATTGTCCCATGTTTTTCGCGGAAGCCCAACTGGTGTGAAGGGATTGTGTTCTCCGATGCCAGAAATGAGTTTAGTCGGATCTGCAGGACCTTTTCAAAAAGCTTCGAAAGACATGGCAGCAAACTAATTGGCCTATAGGATGATGGCTGGGTTTTGTCCTTTCCCACTTTAGGAATCATGATGATAGTGGACCTTTTCCATGTTCTTGGGAAGTAGCCAATTTTTATTATAGCGTTGAACAGTTTGCAGATATATTGTATGGCGATAATAGGGAGTTCTAGTATCATTTTCGGTGTGATTAGGTCATGGCCAGGGGCTTTTTTCGGCTATATGTGGTTTTTAATAACTGCAGTGATCTCGTCCGATCGGAGTTCCGAGCACTCACTATCCGTTAATGTGCTCGAAGGGGGAAGTACAGATGAGTTTGATGTTGGATTTGGCTGGAAAACCATTTTAAGATGTGTGGCAAATACGGATGCCCTCTCTTCGTCACTGCGGACCCATCCACCGGTTGGATTCCTTATCGGTGAAATTGTCTCTGTAGGAGCGCTTAAAGTTGGGTGGGCTTTCCACAGAGGATGTTTACTGCTGGTTGGACTGAGCTTTTCTATGTATTTCCTTTGAGCCCAGCTTTCCTCTTATCTTAACGCCTTGGAGAGGTTGCGATTAGCATGCCTTAGGCGAAGTTTTGCTGCTGGTGAGCGAGTAATCTGCCATTCTCTTCTTAGACGTCGTTTTTCCGTTACTAATTGTTCTATCCGCCGGTTCGTAGGCCTGTCAACAGGTTTAGTGTAAGAAGAGG
The DNA here is from genome assembly GCF_018902025.1 of Drosophila willistoni. Taxonomy (NCBI): domain Eukaryota; kingdom Metazoa; phylum Arthropoda; class Insecta; order Diptera; family Drosophilidae; genus Drosophila; species Drosophila willistoni. The sequence continues at coordinate 1,611,220 of NW_025814133.1, read as the reverse complement.
CATGTGGAGTAGATACTCTTGCTGCAGCTCCCATCATCGACTCAAGTGCAGAGACGCACATATCAATGTCCTCTGCAGCATCCAGTTTCGGCGAACAGTCAATGTGGGCACTCATGTACATTTTAAATTTAAGCCAATTTGTTTTGTTGTTTGTAAGCCTATATGGGCGATCAAGTACTTGAGGTCTTGTTAATAATGTGAATAGCACTGGAGAGTGATCGGAAGTTAAATCTAGCAGTGTTTCCGCAGTGATCCGATTACGTGGAATCCTCTTGGTTACTGCGAAATCAATCAAGTCAGGCACTTTCTGTGGATCTGTGGGCCAATAAGTAGGCCTACCTGGTGAGACGCAATCCATCTTATTGAGAGGGTTGACTATTGTGTTGTACAACTGCTTTCCTTTAGGATTTACCAGGCGAGATCCCCAGTGCGTATGTTTGGCGTTATAGTCCCCTGCTGCAATGAAGCGATCTCCGAGTATGTTAAAGAAATCGGTAAATTCCTTTTTAGAGATTGAGAAGCGTGGTGGGCAGTACAGGTCAACCAATGTAGTGTTGCCGCAGCTGGTTTGGACGGTTATAGCAGTTGCTTGTAGGTGCTGTGTTTCAAATCTATTGAGGAACGAGTGTTTTATACGGTTTTTGATTAGGATACCAGTCCCGCCATGAGCTTTATCGTCTGGATGGTTTGTTGCGTAGAAGGTATATTTTGGTATTTGAAAATTATTTTTTGATGTTAAATGTGTTTCCGAAATCAGCAAAACGTCGATTTCACTTGACTCTAGGAATAGTTGCAGTTCGTTTTTGTGCTTGGAGATGCCGTTAGCGTTCCAAGAAAGCTATTATTTCGTAGGGAAGCCATTATTTATTCTCGATAAGCTTCTGGATAAGCAGGTTTTGATTCCGCATCAGTTCGTGCATACAGTTTTGCATGAACGGCATAAAAGTGGTCATGTTTTGATTGAGTGAGATCAATAGGGCCTCTAAACGACTTGGAGTTTGTGAGGAATATTATAATTAACTATAATATCCCACACAACGAGCCAGCATCAACACAATCAAACGGTGCAAAGGATGCACCAGATACAAGATACGGCCGAGACACAAACCAAACGTACGATATACGACCGAACCCGCTGCTGATGGATCGAACCGATCCGATATAAGTGGTCTACGATCAAACGTGGCCAGTCGAACGGCATGCGACCGCTGGCGATTTCGTACAAGCGGGAAGATGCGTGGGAAGCGTAAGGCAAAGAAACCGATACACACACACATGCGATGGGCAACCAAGTCCAACATGGCTCGATCCCATGATTTACGATCAAACATGACCGATCGAACCACATGCGACCGCTGGCAATTTCGTACAAGCGGGAAGATGCGTGGGAGGCAAAATGCATAATATCGGCTGTATAAGAGTAAATGAAACCGGGCTTGAGGGCATAATTGCATTCAAAAAAGGGGCATTGGCCTCATAAGATAAATCAAGAGCACAGAGAGGCAGATATAGAGATGCATGCATTAGCGTACTGGGCTTATGAGTATACGCTGAATAAGCATACACGCACGTCACACGTATACTATGCGTGAGTAACAGCAAGGGAGAATACCGGTGGCCAATAGGGTGCTCTCTGCCTACGTCACGCTCATGAGAACGAAAGCAGTTAGATTGCGAGCAGCAAAAATCTTGTGAGCGAAAGAGAACAAAAGTGAGGGCTAAGCAAGCCCACGAGACGAGTGCGGGGAATGCATGGTGCCGAAACAAAGCCAAGCGAGGGCCAAGCAAGCCCGTGAGACGGGTGCGGGGCATGCATGCATTATTCAACTTCACTCGTTGCAGAGGACGGACGTGTTTTTTTTTTGCGCTTATCAACTTTTATTTTTTCTCGCGATTAAATACTTTTACATAACTCTTAAATTATCGGTTTAATTAATAATAATTACAACATCCGAATTTTATTTTCATTTCGCGAATTCTTGCTGTCGTTTTTGTTTAAATTTAAATAAAATCAAAACTTACAACAATACTTGCATTAGCGGTGTTGTTGTTTTGTTTATCTCTTTTGCTTTTGTGTCTTTACCGTTTTAACTAACTCTCGCGCTCTTGCGTACAAATTGTTGTTGCATGTGTTCAATTTGACGCGCTCTCCCGCTCTTTCCTACTCTTGATTGATTTGCCCTCTCGTCTTTTGCCTACCCGCGACTCTGTGATACGTGTTTTTGTTTTTGTGTTTTCATTTCTTTTTATTCTTTAGTTGTGAAGGCTTACTCTGCACATTAACCCTTGTGTCAGAACTGGTCAGTATATTCTTATACACAGATTTTTTACCTTTAGAATTTTTATTTTTTATTTTTTTGTATTTCCTTTTGTAATTAAATTAAACTTTTGATAAAATGGTTGTCTGCTCAAAAAATAATTGCATAGTTGCCACTAATGCGGTTGACTCCCATGATTATATTCTTTGTTGGTTGTGTGACAATGCGGTTCACGTTAAGTGTGCAGGTTACACAGGCAGAATCAAGGAGTCTATTGCTAAAGGTGGTGGCTTAAAATATGGATGTGATGCTTGCCGGGAGGTCGAGAATGAGATGCGCTCTTTCATGAGGCGGACTAGAGATAGTTTTGACACTTTAAGGGCAGGCTTTAATAAACTCCAAGCGGAGTTTACTGCGGTGGAGACTCAGTTCAGAAGTTTACCGCTTATGAATGAGTCTCCGAAACGTAAAAGGACCAGTCCTCTCTTATCGTCCCCGACCGGTCTCATGCACCGTCCACTCCTAATGTACAGCAATTGATATCGCTTAAGAGCCCGGTTGTGAATGCTATTAGTAATGAATTACCGGTATCACCTGGGAATGATCTCTTAAAAACGATGCCTATTGTAGTGTCCGATGTGTCTGGGCAATTACCCATTCCAATGGAAATTGCCGATAGTTCTAAAAGTATCGAGGGCCCCGTAAACAAGTTGACTGCTGCAGTGGGTGACTTGTCCAACGTTACTGCTGCGGCTGACGCTTCGGGACCGCGGCCTCTCGTTGGCATACCACCAAAGAAACATATATTTGTTTCTAGGCTAGACCCTGTTGTCACATCTGATGATGTAATAGCCTATATTCGGAAGAAAGTTAACGTCTCGAATATTGCGGTGGAGAAGTTTAAATTTTCTTATTCTCGGGACATTTCGTCCTTTAAAATTAGTGTTTCTGCCAATATCTTCGACACTATATGTCGAGAAGATTTTTGGCCTAAACATATAATAGTTAAGGAATATACTGTAAAAAAGAAAAATCGGCAACCGATTCGCTTGCCTACAACAACAACTAATACTATTCCTGCCACATCAGCATCTGCTGGTGTGTCAAAAAACTAGCTTCGTCCCTTAACCTGGGTTACCAGAACGTTAGAGGACTGAAATCTAAACTTCCTAATCTCTATGTAGATAGTCTTTCTTTTGAGCATAACATTCTAGCTTTCACAGAGACGTGGCTAAAACCTGATTTTGCTGATGCATCGGTTTTTTCCACAAACTTTTCTATTTTCAGACGTGACCGGATTTCTCGCATAGGTGGTGGCGTTCTGATAGCTGTTGATGCTGCTTTATCATCTGAATGATTCAATTTTCTAGTACCCAGGAGATTGAGTTTGTCGGTGTTAAAGTAAATTTTAAATTTTTTAATGCTTTCATTACTTGTTCCTATATTCCACCATTGTCAGACATGGTGGTATATTTAAATCATTTAGAGGCAATTCAGTTTGTCTCCTCTTTAGTTTCGAGTCAAGACCCATAGTTTCGGGTTATTTAACCTGCTTACCTGCTTTTATATCACATGACTTTATTGATGGCCTTCTAGGCTTATTCTTATCCCAAGCCAATCCATTCTAATAGAAAATCGTTAGATTTTATTTTTGTATTGGATTCTTCTTATTGTGATGTTTCTAGGATCGAACCGTTTGTTCTTCCCGAAGAGAAATTTAATCCTACATTAAATTAAAAAATTGTTCACCGTCACTATCACTATTACTTGGATCAAATGAGTGACGCGTACAATACGAAGTACGTACAAGTGGCCCATACAACACCAGGCCACTTTCCCGCCCGGCCGACCGTGGAGCGCAGCCGTATATCGGACGGCACGATCGCGTGGACAAATACAAATAAAACGGACACACAATGAAAATATGATTAACTACAGCTAATCACGAGCTAAGTGTGCTAAAATAGAGGTTTTCACAAAAGAAATAGAGGCTTTCATCACAAGAACCAATGGTATTGTTAGCACTACGTAGACGATAGCATGGTGTGCCGGCTGGCTGGAGTCTTCTGGTAACTTCCAGTTTTGCTTAGTATTAAGTTTTCCTTGAATGTTGCTTAGTTCATCGTAGCTTAGTTGCATCTTCGTGAATTGTGTTGTTGTTGGCGCTGTTTTGTTGGGCCAATGCTGAAGTTGCCAAACCGCACATTGTGTCTGTCGTAGCTATGCGGTGACCTGTTATTCGGATAGCTCCTTGCTGTACACGTCGGGTCTAGAGTATACAATCCAGTCTTGTTGATTGTTCAGGTCACTGGTCACTGCGTGTTCAATTGGTCTGGTGGTGGCAAAAATCCACTGATTTTTGTGACACATGTCGTACCACACTAATGACCTGTTTGTGCGCTGTATCTGACAAGTTGATGATTTTGTGTTTTTAAATAGCTGGAACTCACAGTTGCTATTAGCCGTAAACGTTATTTGTTTATCAAAATAAATATATTGCTCATTGTTGAGCATCATTCCAAATCTGCTCTTGAGAGCTCAATGTATTGATTCTGTTCCTTGTTGACAGCAATGATGGGAATTTTAATGTTCATGATTACAATCCCATGAGTTCCAAATGCTGGAACGGGTTCCAGGTTATACAGTTGCACTGCTTGCGTTGCCGGTAATGGAAACAACACCTCAAATATCACATGATTGTTTGCGATTGTGCCTTCAATCCAGTCCAGTATGCCTTGTGCCTTCATTAAGCCATATAATTGCAAGACGTCGTTATCCGGAACTGGCAAATCCAAACCAAACGGAAGATGTCTCTTAAGTTGGTTCAGATGTTCCCGAAGCTGGCCTGGTGATAGTAGTAACGGCCTTATTTTGCTATGATGGGCATCTGTAAATACTCGGGAAATTTCGGTTTGAATTCGTAGCAAATACCCTGCAGTAACTGTCATCTGAGTAGTTAGCGTGATATACCATTGCAATGCCTTTACCGCATTGTCCTGGACCTTGGTTATGTCGTTCATTTGTTGTTCTATTAGTTTCATCTGATTTTCAATTGTGGCTTCGTCTCGCTTAATGTATTTATCGTTGAGTCAATTGCAGATGTCTGGTTTTGCAGCAAGTTCAATAAGTAGTCTCCATTTGATTTAACTTTTCGTATGGTGCCTGACATCTCTGTTGCATACTTTGAGTCCAGCACACCAATAAGCCGTTCGCAAGGACATTTCCTGTCCGTAGCTCTGAGTTGACATGCTGCGTTCATTAACACGCATATTTCTCTAACCTTTACTACTCCGTCTGAAAATGGCTTCAGGTCGGCCCAATTTGGTTCCAGATCGTAAAATGCCACAATAGTCCAGTCAGACGTTGCCATTCTTCCTGTGCCAATAAGTTCATAGTATATGCCTGGTTTGGGGTTGAGCCGAGTTATGTTAGTCTTTTGAGCAAATGCTATAGAAAGTAACAACAGCATTAGGCAGATCGTCATTGCCATTGTCTTTGGTTGTAGACCGACCGACAAACGTCTTTTTGTCTCTGGTTCTGCAGTGTCCTTGATACCAGGGTCTTCTTGGGAATTCGATTCTGTGTCATCTGCCTCGATTTTACGTTTATCCCCGTCTCTCTATGCAAGGGAGCCAACTTATGCATAGGCCGCTTGTAAGTGCCTCTGGCTGTTTTAACGTCTACCACGCGGACGTATCCATCCAGGCCTGGATGTAATTTAATAATTCGTCCAATCGGCCACTGCAAGATTGGCACATTATCCTCCTTTAGAATTACCATCATGCCTTCTTTGACATTGTTATACGGTTTCTTCCATTTGGATGTACCCTGCAATTCTTGTAGGTACTCTTGAGACCATTGTGTCCAGAATCTAAGCTTAAGCTTGCACTAATTCTCATTGCTCTGGAATCGATCGCTGTGTTACTGACTCTGCATCTGGTTGGGCTAGCGGACTTTGCCGCAGCTTCCCATAATCCTCGGAAATGTGGAGAATGTGCTGGTGTGAACCTAAATTGCACTCTTTTTTGGTTGCAAAATTCCTTGATAGTACCTGCTGCCTTTTCTAACTGAATTGTATCGGTCAGCTCCTTAAGTTGGTTGCTTGCTCCTACAAAGTTTGTTGCATTATCGCAGTATACTGTCTGGTATCTTCCTCTGCTTCCAATGAAGTGCTGAAGCGCACCCTCAAATGAGGAGATGGACAGGTCTCCGACCAACTCCAAGTGTACTCCCTTAATTGCAAAGCATACAAATACTGCAATGTAAGGTTTATCGGGACATTTTCCTCAACTTTATGGTGGATCCAGAAGGGTCCACATTAGTCTACTCCGGCGTTGAGAAAGGGTCCATTCTGAGATACCCGATACTCAGGTAAGTCGCCCATGACTTGTTTAAAGAACTGAGGCCGGTACTTGGTGCATACTACGCATCCCTGGATCGCATTCTCGGTTTCACCGTAATGATGTGGTACTGTTGCCGAGCAATTCGTTGTGGTGCTTATGTCCACAATGAAGATTCTCTTCATGAAGTTTCCGTAGGTTCATTTTACCACCGGATCATTATACGGCAAGAGATATGGATTCCTTGTTTTCGTTGATACTGTTCATCCAGTATTAGTGGCAATAATGTTCATCCAGTATTAGTGGCAATGATGCCACCGTGCTTCTGCGATCTAGCGGTTGATCAAGTTGTTTCTCCAAGTGCCGTAATTCATATGCAAATCCTGTTTCTTGAATTTGCTTAATGATTACTCTCCGTGCTTGGTCCAACTCTTCCAACTCTAACTGAACCGTTGGTTTCCTGTTCTGCTTGTGACAAAACCGTAGCACATATGCCACTATTCGCTGTAGCCGGTAAAACGAATTTCTGTGATTTACCGTATATATCCATTCACTCTTCTTGTTTGCCGTGACAGTCACCATGCTAAATACCTTGGTTTTCTTCTCAGACATATCCATTGTGTGCTCTGTAGGCTTAAATGGTGCTGGCCAGCCACGTTGTGGTCCATGCAAAAATAGTGGTCCATACAACCATAATGTATGTGTGCTAAGCTGAACTGCTGATATGCCTCGAGACAGAACATCAGCTGCGTTGAGCGCTGATGACACATGACGCCATTGCCTTGGATGTGATACTACATGTATTTAGCTACTCTCGACTTGGTGCACAACAATCTGACCAAAATTTGTCCATTTTTTAGGTTCATCGGACATACTCTGCCGCACCATATGCATTTTCTGATGCATCAACAAATGTATGCAGTTCCTTTGTAGCCATCTTGCCATCAAAAATATGACTTGGAATTTTCATCTGGTTTAGTGCCTGTACATCCTCTCGGTAGGCTGCCCCTTGCTTCTCCAAATACGGCGGTAGGTCACCATCCATCTCAATTCGTTCGGTAGCAACATGTTGAAGAAACATTTTCGCTCTTACCACTACCGGTGCGAACAGTCCTAGAGGATCGAAGATTTGACCGACTTCAGATAGCACCACTCGTCTGGTTATTCCTTTTGTTGGGTGCCCATCTGATTCCCAATGTTTTGACACTTGTTTGTTCCAGTGTGTCACCGAGATTGATGTCAGCAATCGTATCTTCCTTTGGAATTTCCTTTAGAAGTTGACTGCTATTTAAACATCATTTTCGTAAGTTGAAACCCTTAGGTCTCAAGATTTCTAGAAGCTCTTGTGCTATTTGCAGGGCTTCTGGTAAACTGTCTGCTTCTGTGAGACAATCATCAACATAAAACTCATTTTTTAATGCTAATGCTCCAGACGACAATTTTTCCATGTTTTTCAGTGCCAAATATTCCAGACACTTCGTCGCTAAATATGGGACTGATGTGGTTCCATAAGTTACCGTTTTTAAACGATAAAACTTTAGTTCTTGACTTGGATCCTCTCTCCACACAATCATCTGATTGAATTGAATGATCGGCAGGGTTTATCCAAACTTGACGATACATTTTTTCAATATCCGCCGTGAACACATATTTGTGTATCCTGAACCGAAGAAGAATTGAGAAGAGCTGACTCTGTACAACTGGTCCAGGATATAAAATGTCGTTCAGTGATTTTGCTGATGACGTTTTGCATGATGCATGAAATACCACTCTTAGCTTGGTGGTGGTACTTTCTGGCTTCAGTACACAATGATGCGGTATAAAGTAATGGTTCTTGGGAATTTGTTCTACCATTACCTGCTTCATATGTCCAAGCTGTTCATATTCTGACATAAATTTTACATACTCCTTTTTTATGTCAGGGTTCATTCGCCTCTCTAACGACATGAATCTTCTTATGGCTACTTCCCGAGATTCTCCAAGAGATGAAGCCTCTTCAGCAAATGGAAGCTTTACAATTAGTCGATTGTCCGCCGCCGTGTGTAGGTTATCGAGCAAGAATTTTTCACAATACTCTTCCTCCGAACTCCTGTACCTTTTTATTGGCTCTAGTATGTCTAGCTGCCAGAATCTTTCTAGTGATTCCTTTGGATTCGTCATGCCTACCATACATGTGATTGAAGCTGACGTTGACATTTTAATTCTGCCAGTAATAATCCATCCAAACTCTGAGTTTTGTAATGTTGGACGGTTTCGATTGCCCCGTCTCCTTTCTAATAGCAGTATAGCATAGTGATCATCAGCTCCCAACAGCATATCAATTTTTCCTGGTTTATCAAATGTTGGGTCCGCTAATTGAATGTTGTCCGGTAATGTGACTTTCTGCGTTATTTGTTTTGTGGGTTGGTCACTTATTATGTGTGGCAATACAATTGCCTCAAATAGCATTGCGAACTTGTTGTATCTTGACCTTACAACCAAGCTAACTCGGGCGTTGCTTAATTGTGGTTGACCACCCACTCCATTTATGTGCACATGAGTCTCGCTAATTTTTAACGATAATATTATTACCAGTCTCTCTAAGACGAAATTTACTTGTGAGCCGCTATCCAGGAGTGCTCGAAATTCTCCTTTCCTTTCATTGATCCCTTTTACCACTACCTTGGCCGTTGCCAACAAGGTGCATTTTCTGCCAATTCCAATTGCAGAAGCTGCAGAAGCAGATGTAGCAATTTGGTTGCCTGTTTCTAAATGCAACATTGTGTTATGTTTTTTATCGCATTTAAAGCATCCCCTCCAAGAGCAATTTTCTGCCATATGGTCCGGCTGGAAGCAATTGACACACAATTTGTGTCTCTGCACCCAATTAAGCCGCTCTGCTGCGGATTTGATTTTAAACTTTTCACATTGCAAGAGTTTGTACTTTTTGCAGAAAGCACACAAGCCGAATGAAGCTGCGTCATTTCCCACATTTGGGTGATCAAACAGCTTTGCCAGTATGGCTGTTACTAGAACTCGTTTGTTATTAAAACGTTCCTGCAACACTGACCAAGCAGTGTTGTAATTGGCTTCTGTTAATTCCAGGTGCCGTATCAATCTCTCTGCTTCTCCAGAAAGGTTTGATTTTAAGTACCACATTTTCTCTATCGTGGATACATTTGACTCATGAACCACCTTTTTATAGATGTCATGAAATTGTTGCCATTTCAGATAATCCCCATCAAATTTTGGAATGAGAATTTTGGGTAGTTGCAATGATTGTATCGATTGCAATACAGGTGGTGATTGTATCACTACATTTTCTGCTGGTGCCACACAGAATTTCAGCATTGTATTTTCTGCGGCCACAAACGTAGCTATATTATATCCGGCTTCGGCTGGATTTTCAGCTAGCCGATGAATCTAATAATGGATTTCTTCAATTTGCATCCATAATTTGTCGACTACCGGAGAAGTTATCTTCAGTTGGCTCGTTATTTAATTTGTCCATCAACTCCTGATGACTTTTCTCGAAGTTCTCCCACATGTATTCCAGGAGCTCAAGTTTCTTCTCGAAATAAGATGGCTTCGTTTTCCTGGCGAAAGAATCTTTTTTGGTATTCCGAATGAAGGCCTGAATTGCCTCTCCTCGATCTGTCTGCTGCTTATAAAACTCCTCCATGTTCTTTTATTCTTATGTAATTGCTTATTTGTACTAGTACTTGACCCGATGGGAGTTTATTAATTTTGTCAAAGACAGGGAACGCTCCGACTCGTTCCTAAAATTGGTCAAGTGTAGCACAAATAAGAATAAGAAATAAATCGAAGTCGCCTTTTGATTAGTGTTTTAACAATAGTTTATTTTTATATTCAACTAGCTAGCCCGGCAAGCGTTGCTCTGCACCCTTTTTTACTTGCTGGCGAATTAAATGTTTAGTTCATCCATTAAATGTTTGACGTGGCAATTTTCAAATTTTTTGCTACGCACTTAACTTAGTTTAATACTATTGAGTATACAATATTTTTTGTTTTGTTTCCAGGTGCATAAATATACAAATTATTTGATGCTCCCACCCTGGAACATGCCACGTATAATTGTCCGTGAGAAAAGCACGGCTCTTCGTTACGCGCGAGCCCAAGCAGATAACTGCCCACCTCCCACCCGACCGACCGAGGGGTGCAGCCGTATAACGCACGGCACGAATCGCGTGGACAAAATACACAATAGAAAAGACAGACAAACACATAATACTATAGCTATCTATTAACTTAATGGGATAGGATAGATGTTTTAAGCATATTAATAGAAAACTCTGAGCCGATTACAGGGGATAGAAGATTGTAATCAGAGCAGAGGACCCTAAAAGGTTCATGCATAGCATAGTTAGAAGAACAACGACTAAGGGATAAAGGTATTAAAGGATGTCTACTCCGTCTACATGGTACCGACAGATTCACCTGAGCTAATAACTCAGGCGAGTCGATATCACCAATTAGGAGCTTGTGCATAAAAATGACACCAAGCATAATTCTACGGTTAGTTAGGGACGGAAGGTTAATCAAGAGAAGTCTACTAGAATACGAAGGCAAATTGACATTGCGATCCCAGCTTAAGCCACGAAGAGCAAATAGCAAGAACTGCTTTTGAACGGATTCTAGTCTAATCTGGTGCGACTCATATTGAGGTGACCAAATGCAAGATCCATACTCTAAAATAGGACGGACAAGCGAAGTAAAAAGAACTTTAGTTGTATAGGGGTCATCAAATTCTTTTGACCACCTTTTAATGAAACCCAGGACACTCATGGCCTTTGCGACCGTGGTGGAAATATGGGTGTTAAAATTTAACTTATGGTCCATAAGTACGCCCAAGTAATTCATATTATTTAGACGTTCTAAAGGGCTATTGTTTAGAAAATAAGTGACCAGTTGAGAAGAGTTACGAAAAAAAGTCATTACCTTACATTTGGTAGTGTTAAGATTTAGTAGATTAAACTGGCACCAGGATTGAAAGTTTTTAAGATCAGCTTGTAGCCGACTAAATGAATCTGTATCTTTATAAGTAAGACAAAGCTTGACATCGTCAGCATACATAAGCACACGCGAATGAACAATGACTAATGGAAGATCGTTAATAAATAGTGTGAAGAGCAGAGGGCCAAGATGACTACCTTGAGGTACACCAGAAGACACAGAAATGGAAACGGAAAAAGAAGACTTAAAAAGTACCTTCTGTTTTCTATTTGTAAAATATTCTCGAACCCAAGAAAGGAAAAGGGGTGGAAACCCAATGTCGCTCAGCTTAGAAAGTAATAGGGTATGATTAACGGAATCAAAGGCTTTGCTGAAGTCCGTGTATATGACATCAGTTTGTTTACCATTTTTGAACCCCTTGATAATTATTGATGTAAATTCTAAAAGGTTAGTGGTTGTAGATCTACGTTTCACAAACCCATGTTGGGATGGCGAAATAATAGAGCTGCAAAAATGTTGCAATTGGGAAGTTATAATTTTCTCAAAAGCTTTCGGAATAGCGGACAATTTTGAGATACCCCTATAGTTAGAGGCTTCGGACTTTTTGCCATTTTTATGCAGAGGAATAATATACGACTCCTTCCAAATAGATGGAAAAGAGGAAGATTCTACAGACAATAGAAACAATTTTAAAATGGGTTTACATAATGCGTTTGCACAGAACCTGAGTATACATCCAGGAATACCGTCTGGCCCCGGAGAATAAACAGGTTTAACTAATTTAAGTTCGCTAAGAATAGAACTTTCATCAATCACTGGATTGAAAATGCAATTAGCCTTTTTTAAATGATAAGGACTTGCTCGATATTCCGTTGAGGAATAAGTTGTTTTGAAAAAACTCGCAAACATATCGGCAATTGCCTGATCAGTGCTCGCTTTTTTATTTTGAAAAGACAAAAAAGATGGGTGCACAGAGGTCTTACGTTTAGAATTAACAAAATTATAAAATTGTTTAGGGTCAGAAGAAAACTGAAGCTTACACCGCTGAAGATAATTCTTATAGCATTGTGTATTAAGCATCATGAATTTTGAACGAGCGACTGTATACAGAGCATAATCTGATGAACGACGTGTTTTTTGGAACTTCTTATAATATCGTCTCTTCACATTTTTTAAATTGGATAGCTCGCGAGAGATGGTGTTAACTTCCGTACCAACCATATCAAAATGTGAGCGTGCGGCAAACCCCTTTTTTGCCATTCAATTCAATACATATGGCAGCGCACTTCTCCAAACACACGAAGCTTGACAATGAAATCCATTATTTTTTCAATTTTTGGTAGAATATGCGAGCTGTTAAATCGTGTCGATCTGTTGGCACCTGACCATTATGTAAATATTCATACACTTCAGTCCATTTAGGGTTGCAAGTAAATGTGATGAACAGATCTGGACGGCCGTATTGACGAACATATGTCATGGCATCTTGGGTATACTCGTGCATATGTCGTGGGCTACCGATATGTGACGATGGTAATATCGTGAAACGTCCAATTTCATGTACATCCACATCATTCAATAGTGGATCATGTAAATGTACGTATTCTTCAGATCTCATTCTGGCTTGATTATGACGGATGAAATTCAATCGTTCGCTCTCGACTTTAGCATACATGTCCACAATATATTGATGAAAAAGTTTATTGCATCTTAAAATGTAATTGTCATCTTGATAATGAATCATCAATCGATACGAATAATAACACTATGCAACAAAATGAAGGGTATTAAAATTAAACCGCAACGGACCTTTTTTTTCTGAAAGTACAAGTATTGAATAGCAAAACCCTATTTGGGTTTTTCAAAGTTAGCTCGTTTTTTTTTTTATAGCGAGTTGAAATTTTTCATTTTGGGGGTATTTTTTAGTTTGTCATATGAGGTAAATATGACTTATATATCGATTTCTTCTTCATGCATTCGACCTAAATCATCCTTATTTATTGTAGAAATATTGTTAATGGTTAAATAAATTAATTTTATAAATGTTATATAACCCAAAATGACTTTTTCAGCTACAGTTCTAGAAAAAAATACAATTAAGCCCTTTTTTAGAGTAGTTATGGAAGTATTTTTAATTTATAACTATTTTTTTGTGAGAATAATAACACTGTGATAGTCGAAAAAAAAGACATGGCAAAATTCGATGGTTTCACCCTATTTCGGGTCCTGCGATTCGAACTGCATCAGATTTGGCAGATTTGTTTATGGGTGTAATAAACTCACCAATATTAAATTATGACAAAAGCTCAGAAAATAATGAAGTTATTGAGAAAATAACTCTATGAACGCGTCTCGTCATGCTGATCAAGAATATATATACTTTATATGGTCGGAAATGCTTTCTTCTATGCGTTGTACGATTCCGAAAGAACGGCCTACAATCTTAGCATAGCAAATAACGACGATATTGATCAAAGTCACTGTTTTCCACCGATCGTTCCTATGGGAGCTATATGATATAGTTACCCGTGTTTATCAAATTCGGCACAGACATTAATAGATATATTAAACTAACAAATATTTAATTTGAAAGCAATCACGTTAAAAATAACGAAGTTATTGACAAAAGTCACTGTTTTCGACCAATCGTTCCTATGGGAGCTATATGATATAGTAACCCGATCTTGATCAAATTTGGCATAGTCGTTTATATGTGTAATTAACTCATCAATTTTCACGACAATAGCTCAGAAATGAATCTGTATCTTTATAAGTAAGACAAAGCTTGACATCGTCAGCATACATAAGCACACGCGAATGAACAATGACTAATGGAAGATCGTTAATAAATAGTGTGAAGAGCAGAGGGCCAAGATGACTACCTTGAGGTACACCAGAAGACACAGAAATGGAAACGGAAAAAGAAGACTTAAAAAGTACCTTCTGTTTTCTATTTGTAAAATATTCTCGAACCCAAGAAAGGAAAAGGGGTGGAAACCCAATGTCGCTCAGCTTAGAAAGTAATAGGGTATGATTAACGGAATCAAAGGCTTTGCTGAAGTCCGTGTATATGACATCAGTTTGTTTACCATTTTTGAACCCCTTGATAATTATTGATGTAAATTCTAAAAGGTTAGTGGTTGTAGATCTACGTTTCACAAACCCATGTTGGGATGGCGAAATAATAGAGCTGCAAAAATGTTGCAATTGGGAAGTTATAATTTTCTCAAAAGCTTTCGGAATAGCGGACAATTTTGAGATACCCCTATAGTTAGAGGCTTCGGACTTTTTGCCATTTTTATGCAGAGGAATAATATACGACTCCTTCCAAATAGATGGAAAAGAGGAAGATTCTACAGACAATAGAAACAATTTTAAAATGGGTTTACATAATGCGTTTGCACAGAACCTGAGTATACATCCAGGAATACCGTCTGGCCCCGGAGAATAAACAGGTTTAACTAATTTAAGTTCGCTAAGAATAGAACTTTCATCAATCACTGGATTGAAAATGCAATTAGCCTTTTTTAAATGATAAGGACTTGCTCGATATTCCGTTGAGGAATAAGTTGTTTTGAAAAAACTCGCAAACATATCGGCAATTGCCTGATCAGTGCTCGCTTTTTTATTTTGAAAAGACAAAAAAGATGGGTGCACAGAGGTCTTACGTTTAGAATTAACAAAATTATAAAATTGTTTAGGGTCAGAAGAAAACTGAAGCTTACACCGCTGAAGATAATTCTTATAGCATTGTGTATTAAGCATCATGAATTTTGAACGAGCGACTGTATACAGAGCATAATCTGATGAACGACGTGTTTTTTGGAACTTCTTATAATATCGTCTCTTCACATTTTTCAAATTGGATAGCTCGCGAGAGATGGTGTTAACATCCGTACCAACCATATCAAAATGTGAGCGTGCGGCAAACCCCTTTTTTGCCATTCAATTCGATACATATGGCAGCGCACTTCTCCAAACACACGAAGCTTGACAATGAAATCCATTATTTTTTCAATTTTTGGTAGAATATGCGAGCTGTTAAATCGTGTCGATCTGTTGGCACCTGACCATTAACTAAATATTCATACACTTCAGTCCATTTAGGGTTGCAAGTAAATGTGATGAACAGATCTGGACGCCCGTATTGACGAACATATGTCATGGCATCTTGGGTATACTCGTGCATATGTCGTGGGCTACCGATATGTGACGATGGTAATATCGTGAAACGTCCAATTTCATGTACATCCACATCATTCAATAGTGGATCATGTAAATGTACGTATTCTTCAGATCTCATTCTGGCTTGATTATGACGGATGAAATTCAATCGTTCGCTCTCGACTTTAGCATACATGTCCACAATATATTGATGAAAAAGTTTATTGCATCTTAAAATGTAATTGTCATCTTGATAATGAATCATCAATCGATACGAATAATAACACTATGCAACAAAATGAAGGGTATTAAAATTAAACCGCACCGGACCTTTTTTTTCTGAAAGTACAAGTATTGAATAGCAAAACCCTATTTGGGTTTTTCAAAGTTAGCTCGTTTTTTTTTTTTTTATAGCGAGTTGAAATTTTTCATTTTGGGGGTATTTTTTAGTTTGTCATATGAGGTAAATATGACTTATATATCGATTTCTTCTTCATGCATTCGACCTAAATCATCCTTATTTATTGTAGAAATATTGTTAATGGTTAAATAAATTAATTTTATAAATGTTATATAACCCAAAATGACTTTTTCAGCTACAGTTCTAGAAAAAAATACAATTAAGCCCTTTTTTAGAGTAGTTATGGAAGTATTTTTAATTTATAACTATTTTTTTGTGAGAATAATAACACTGTGATAGTCGAAAAAAAAGACATGGCAAAATTCGATGGTTTCACCCTATTTCGGGTCCTGCGATTCGAACTGCATCAGATTTGGCAGATTTGTTTATGGGTGTAATAAACTCACCAATATTAAATTATGACAATAGCTCAGAAAATAATGAAGTTATTGAGAAAATAATTCTATGAACGCGTCTCGTCATGCTGATCAAGAATATATATACTTTATATGGTCGGAAATGCTTTCTTCTATGCGTTGTACGATTCCGAAAGAACGGCCTACAATCTTAGCATAGCAAATAACGACGATATTGATCAAAGTCACTGTTTTCCACCGATCGTTCCTATGGGAGCTATATGATATAGTTACCCGAGTTTATCAAATTCGGCACAGACATTAATAGATATATTAAACTAACAAATATTTAATTTGAAAGCAATCACGTTAAAAATAACGAAGTTATTGACAAAAGTCACTGTTTTCGACCAATCGTTCCTATGGGAGCTATATGATATAGTAACCCGATCTTGATCAAATTTGGCATAGTCGTTTATATGTGTAATTAACTCATCAATTTTCACGACAATAGCTCAGAAAATAACGAAGTTTTTGAGAAAAGTCACTGTTCGTGACTTTGCCGTTTGTATGGGAGCTATATGATATAGTGGTCCGATCCGGCTGAATCCGAGATATACAACCCCTGCAGTATATACAAGCCTTCATGCAATTTCAGCCCTGTAGCTCTAACGGTCTAGGAGGAGTTTGCGTTGATCCAGACGGACAGACGGACGGACGGACGGACGGACATACGGGCGGACGGACGGACGGACATGGCTATATGAACTCGTCCCGTCATGCTGATCAAGAATATATATACATTATATGGCCGGAGATGCTTCCTTCTTTGCGTTGCACACTTCTGACCAAAATTAATATACCCTTTTTGCAAGGGTATAAAAATACCCCCAAAATGAAAAATTTCAACTCGCTATAAAAAAAAAAACGAGCTAACTTTGAAAACCCCAAATAGGGTTTTCTATTCAATACTTGTACTTTCAGAAAAAAAAGGTCCGGTGCGGTTTGATTTTTGGTGTTGCAGAGTGTAATTCATCCCACTAACTTTTTTCGTTGTTTCCTGACCTAAAAATTATAAGAATTACTATTTTGGTTGATACTGATCGTAATTTTGTATACCAGTTATTACATTTATCATTGGTATATTGATATGATACCCGTCATCTAATCTCCAGAATAAAATTCGGTATTGTAATGCGTCATAACAACGATGGAGTTCAGAAATACGATTTAGTTGCTCATTCCTACGATGCAAAACAATATCTCTTTGATAAAATTGTTCTCCAACTATTACGATTGCAACTTCGTCGATTGTTTGGGAATTAGATTTCTCTTCTAACATTTGTAGCGATTGCACATCGCTGGTTCAATTCGCTATCAACATCACCAATGAAATATATTTGTAAAAACTGATGGTCAGCATCTGGGAATGGCAATAGTGACCCAGCCCTACGGTATATCTGACCTTGAATCTGGAATTTTTTTCCTCATAAATCAAATTGCATAGTAAGTACTAAGAAGTAATTACCTTAAAGGTCGGCATAAATCCATCTCTTATAATATTTGTAGCCCCAAAAGATGTCATTTGAAAGCACGAATTGTACTTTTGAATATATGCTATAATCAATTGTGCTATCGTAATTGTAAGCCGCCAATTCCATGTTGTTGTCAACCGTGTTCGCATTACGTCTACGAAATTCTCTAACTGTGGCGTTTCGTGTTCGTCTACCAGTATTTGAACATCGTGGAAGTGGCATTTTTAATGTGCTTTATATACAATTCACTTAATTTTTTAAATTCTAAGCTCACTTCTCTTATTGAACGCAAAAAATTGACGTATACCTTTAACGTATAGTGTTGTATAACACTGGTTTTATTCATTCATTTTAAAACGCTATTAGTTAATTGGTTAAACTGAAAATTAACTTTCTTTTGGAAAAAAAACCCTTCTTTGGGCCACAACCAACATTTACAAAAAAAAATGTGCAAAACTGGTTGATATAGATATACCTATTCTTTTACAACGATAAATGCCACGACAGTGGAACCAATTTTTTTGAGTTTCTTTTCTTTGTTTCAAAATTGCAGACCAATGCAAAACTATATACTCGTGCGTACTACCTGGGTTACTGACCGAGTTAACTAGGTCAGAGATTGCTGACGCCAGGGAATGCAACAGAGTTTATGAGTTGATCAAACTTTATTTTATATTAAAAATTATTTTTTATGATTTGGTCACCTCGTTGACACAAATCGTTGTTAAATGTTTTTGACAAGGTGATCGCCTAGTTGATCAACTTTCCTTCAATTGGTATGCACTGATACCCCATTGTGGAAAACCAACTTCTAGTTTTCAATAAATTGTTTTTATTTGCCAAGGTGGCTACGCAATGGGACCCCAGATTGATGTGAAGTGTTCATTAATTTGTACCCTAGCTTAGGATTGTTCTGTGTCCAAAGCGTGCCAAGAAAGTAGTCGCCTAGTTGACCAGTTTCCTTGTTGTTGAGAGATTGATCTCCTGAGTTGACCAAATATTCTCTCTTGATGACGGTTTCACCAAGTCTGTTACTCTTTCAACTTGGAGCCGCCAATGTCGGGGTCACCAAAATGTTCAATGGAAGACGTTAGTATTTCTTGAATTTATTAAATGTTTATTTATTTATGTATAAATAGGCTCTAGCACATAAACCAGTGACCAAAAGTTGTCGCAACCAACACATAAATTGGGTGGACCTCGGAGTGAGATTACAAAGGTAGTGATGGGGGCCAAAGACACAGCGATGCACACCCGATGTAGCTACAATTGGTATCTGATCTTACTAAGAATAATGCATTTCTCTTATAGTACAAATAGCGAGCTCACCAGTGCATAGTTCTACGGTGTTAGGTCAGCAAAATACGTATTTATTGATAATTGCTAACTATAGCAGCTTAATTAACTCGGTCTTTATTGTTTACTGCTGACCATATCAGATCTACTTATGACTGATGAGCCATCGATATCTATAATCGGGTTACATACTTAATTGACATACATTTCCATTTGTTCTATATTATAATTGTCTTAATGTTATCTTATTTTATATAATCTAAACACCAACAAGATCCATACTCTAGTATGGGGCGGACTAAAGAAGTAAAAAGTATTTTGGTAGTATATGGATCCTTGAACTCCTTCGACCAGCGCTTTATAAAGCCAAGAACACTCTTAGCCCTACTAACAGTAGTCGATATATGCTGATTAAAACTAAGTTTGTGGTCGATAAAGATCCCCAAATCTTTTACAACCATGGAAGTATTATTAATTCTTTCTAACTGGAAATTATTTAAAAAGTAACTCGTTAATTGGAGAGAACCTTTATAAAACTTAACTTGTTGTTGTCTTAAGTTGTCTTAATGATATATTATTTTATATAATCTAAACACCAACATACTCCCGGCCAGTATCCACCTGTTCAACGTTTTCCAACGTTGACGGCAAAATTGCTGGGGGCCGGGTTCATAGTTCATCGTAGCTTAGTTGCATCTTCGTGAATTGTGTTGTTGTTGGCGCTGTTTTGTTGGGCCAATGCTGAAGTTGCCAAACCGCACATTGTGTCTGTCGTAGCTATGCGGTGACCTGTTATTCGGATAGCTCCTTGCTGTACACGTCGGGTCTAGAGTATACAATCCAGTCTTGTTGATTGTTCAGGTCACTGGTCACTGCGTGTTCAATTGGTCTGGTGGTGGCAAAAATCCACTGATTTTTGTGACACATGTCGTACCACACTAATGACCTGTTTGTGCGCTGTATCTGACAAGTTGATGATTTTGTGTTTTTAAATAGCTGGAACTCACAGTTGCTATTAGCCGTAAACGTTATTTGTTTATCAAAATAAATATATTGCTCATTGTTGAGCATCATTCCAAATCTGCTCTTGAGAGCTCAATGTATTGATTCTGTTCCTTGTTGACAGCAATGATGGGAATTTTAATGTTCATGATTACAATCCCATGAGTTCCAAATGCTGGAACGGGTTCCAGGTTATACAGTTGCACTGCTTGCGTTGCCGGTAATGGAAACAACACCTCAAATATCACATGATTGTTTGCGATTGTGCCTTCAATCCAGTCCAGTATGCCTTGTGCCTTCATTAAGCCATATAATTGCAAGACGTCGTTATCTGGAACTGGCAAATCCAAACCAAACGGAAGATGTCTCTTCAGTTGGTTCAGATGTTCCCGAAGCTGGCCTGGTGATAGTAGTAACGGGCTTATTTTGCTATGATGGGCATCTGTAAATACTCGGGAAATTTCGGTTTGAATTCGTTGCAAATTCCCTGCAATAACTGTCATCTGAGTAGTTAGTGTGATATACCATTGAAATGCCTTTACCGCATTGTCCTGGACCTTGGTTATGTCGTTCATTTGTTGTTCTATTAGTTTCATCTGATTTTCAATTGTGGCTTCGTCTCGCTTAATGATATTTATCGTTGAGTCAATTACAGATGTCTAGTTTTGTAGCAAGTTCAATAAGTATTCTTCATTTGATTTAACTTTTCGTATGGTGCCTGACATCTCTGTTGCATACTTTGAGTCCAGCACACCAAATAAGCCGTTCGCAATGTTCCCAATTAAAGGCGATCGTCGTTGGCGTTCTATGTGAAGCAGATCATTTCCTGTTCGTAGCTCTGAGTTGTCGTGCTCGAAGTTTCTCTGCGTTGCTGTGCATTCCTCCGGAACCTTCATTAACACGCATAATTGTGCAACCTTTACTACTCCGTCTGAAAATGTCTTCAAGTCGGCCCAATATGGTTCGAAATCGTAAAATGCCACGATAGTCCAGTCAGACGTTGCCATCCTTCCTGTGACAATATTTTCGTAGTATATGGATGGTTTGAAGTTAAATCGAGTTATGTTGGTTGTTTAAGAATAAACATCGTGTCCATCTGAAGCGGCTTCACCAAATCAGATGCACTAAAGAAAATATAATACAACTGTACTTTTGTCACAAACAACTAACCTAGCATTTGACTAGAATTACAATCAGCCACACGTGTTGTGGGAAAAACACTTGTAATTGTAAACTAACCCAAACGATCACAACGGCAGGACTTCAAGTGGCCGACGCCGTGCCGAAAATAATAATAATTTTTCAACCCCCGAATACGTGGGTGTGAGTCGTACTAGAATAAGATCTCATTAAGAACAATTTTTACCTCCTACCTCCTAAGATTTCCTATATAAACTCCGTACTTTTGTAAATAAAATCAGTTCATATTTTGAATTCAACGAACGAAGATTGGGTTATTTTGCTTCTTCCGGAACCCCTATTCATTGGTTCTTTGAGCCAATGCTTTAGGAAGTAACAACATCATTAGGCAGATCGTCGTTGCCAACGGTGGCAGACCTTTCTTTCTTTGGTTCTGCAGTGTCCTAGATACCAGGGTCTTTTTGAAAATTGGGCTCTATGTCATCTGCCTCGATTTTACGTATTATCCCCCTAAGCAAGGGAGCCAATTTATGGATAGCCCGCTTGTACGTGCCTCTGTCTATTTTAACGTATACCACGCAGACGTATCCAACCATTTCATGTACCCTGCAATTCCTGTATGTACTCCTGAGACCATTGTGTCCCGAAAGTATGCTTAAGCCGTCGCAGTCTAATGAAGGGCTGAAGCGCACCTAAGCTTGAGGAGATGGACAGGTCTCCTACCAAATCCAGGTGGTCTGCCTTGGTTGCAAAGCATACAAATACTGCAATGTAAGCTTTGTCAGGACGTTTGCCTCAAACCTTTTGGTGGATCCAGAATGGTCCACACTAGTCTACTCCGGTGTTGAGAAAGGATCTATTCTGAGAGACCCGGTGCTCAGGTAAGTCGCTCATGACTTGTTTAAAGAACTGAGGTTGCTACTTGGTGCATGCTACGTCAAGAGATATGGATTCCTTGTTTCCGTTGATACTGGTGCTTATTGTAGTCGAGTGGCTACTCGCATAATTAAATGTTCATCGACTATTAACAGCCACCGCGGTTTTGCTATTCAACGGTTGTTTCTTTAAATACCGAAATTCATATGCAAACGTGTTTCGTGAATTTGAGTGATTATTATTCTGCGAGCTTGGTCCAACTCTATCTGAGTCCTTGAATTCCTGTGCTGCTTGTGACAAAACCGAGGCACATACGCAATGGCGCAGTTCACTGGAGCCGGTAAAATAAATTTTTGTGATTTACCGTATATATCCACTCATTCGTGTTGTTGGCAGTGGCAGTCACTATGCTGAATACCTTGGTTTTCTTCTCAGCGGTGCTCAATGGTGCTGGTCCATGCAAAAACAGTGGTCGATACAACCATAATGTATGTGTGTTAAGCTGGGCTGCTGATATGCCTAGTGACATCAGCTGCGTTGAGCGCTGATGACACATGACGCCATTGCCTTGGATGTGATACTGCATGTATTTTGGTCAACCGATTAGCCGATTACAGCTGCACAAATTTCCAGCCGGGGCAGTTTCTGCTTTTCAAAGGGAGCCACTTTCGACTTAACGCACAACAATCTGAACGAAATTGGGCCATTTTGATAGGTTGATCGTATATA
Organism: Drosophila willistoni; assembly: GCF_018902025.1. Classification (NCBI taxonomy): domain Eukaryota; kingdom Metazoa; phylum Arthropoda; class Insecta; order Diptera; family Drosophilidae; genus Drosophila; species Drosophila willistoni. Next base: position 1,588,171 of record NW_025814133.1, on the reverse strand, counting down.
AACTGACGCTCCATACGCCTTTTCTGCATCAAGAAATGTATGCAGTTCCTTTGTAGTTACCTTACCATCAAAAATATGCCTTGGACTTTTTATGTGGTTTAATGGCTGTACATCCTCTCGGTAGGCTTCCCATTGCTTTTCCAAATACGGCGGTAGGTCACCATCCATCTCAATTCGTTCGGTAGCCACATGTTGAAGAAACATTTTCGCTCTTACCGGTGCGAACAGGCCTAGAGGTTCGAAAATTTGACCGACCTCAGATATCACCACTCGTCTGGTTATTCGTTTGGTATGCCTTTGAACATTTCCACATAATTGGTTTTTTTTGGGTGCCCATCTGATTCCCAATGTTTTGACACTTGTTTGTTCAAGTGTGTCACAGAGATTGACGTATCTTCCTTTCGAATTTCTTTTAGAATTTAACTGCTATTTAAACACCATTTTAGTAAATTGAAACCCTTAGGTCTCAGGATTTTTAGAAGCTCTTGTCTTATTTGCAGGGCTTCTGGTAATCTGTCTGCTCCTGTGAGACAATCATCAACATAAAACTCATTTTTTAATGCTAATGCTCCAGACGACAATTTTTCCATGTTTCTCAGTGTCAAATATTCCAGACACTTTGTCGCTAAATATGATGCTGATGTGGTCCATAAGTCACTGTTTATAAACGATAAAACTTTAGCTCTTAACTTGGATCCTCTCGTTACATAATCATCTGATTGAATTAATCGGTTGATGCAAACTTGATGATACATTTTTCCAATATCCGTAGTGAGCACATATTTGTGTGTGCTAAACCGCAGTAGAAGTGAGAAGAGTTGACTCTGTACAACTGGTCCAGGATATAAAATGTCGTTTAGCATGGTGGTGGTACTTTCTGGCTTTAGTACACAGTGATGCGGTATATAGTACTTGTTCTTGGGAATTTGCTCTACCATTGCCTACTTCATATGTCCAAGATGTTCATATTCTGACATAAATTGTCTCGTTAATTTTTAACGATAACTTCTTTACCAGTCTCTCTGAGACGAGATTTACTTGTGAGCCGCTATTGAGGAGTGCCCAAAATGCTCCTTTCCTTTCATTGATCCCTTCTACCACAACCTTGGCCATTTTCAACACATTGTCGTTTCTGCCAAGTCCGTATGTAGAAGCAGATGTAGCGATTTGGTTGCCTGTTTCTAAATGCAACATTGTGTTATGTTTTTTATCGCATTTGATTCATTCCCTCCAAGAGCAATTTTTTGCCATATGGGCCGGCTGGAAGCAATTGACACAAAATTTGTGCCCCTGCACCCAATTAAGCCGCTCTGCTGCGGATTTGATTTTAAACTTTTCACATTGGAAGAGTTTTTGCTTTGATTTCTCGCAGAAAGCACACAAGGCACAAGGTTTGTCCCAGATGCTGTTACGCATGTCTTTCTTGGATTTCGTTTTTCAAAGCTGGGATTTTCGTTTCTTGGTTTCCCAATCGCCTCTAATATAAGGAAGCGCTGTTCCAAGAATGATAAGAAATCCTTTACTTACTGCAGCTTTCTTGTATTCGAAAGAGATTGGTCATATTGTCATATTATATTTATATTATATTTATATTAAATTTATATTAAATTAAATTATCTAAACCAATTTTTATCATCGCTATATTGATCGCGAAGTTAAAATTAAAATTTACATTTTCATTATTAACAAAACATTAACAAACGCACTTATTGTTTTGTTGTTGCGCTGTTTTTAATTTGTTTCTAATTTTCGCTCCCACCCGCGCTCTCAATTTATAGCGAACATTTTATTTTTGTTTGTGTGGTGTTGGTTATCTTTTGTTATCTCTATTGATCGCGCTCGCGGCCTTTAACTTCGCGCTGGTGACAAGTTTTTGTTGTTCTGTGTTTTAATACAAAAAATATTCTCTGTTTTTTGTGTTCTCTTCTCATTTTCATATTGCAGTTAGCTTTTGATTTGGTTTGTATACGCCTCTCTTAACCTATATTTATTTACATATTGATTTATAATTTGTTTTTGATAAATCAATTTATTTATATAATGTTTGTCAGTTGCAAATATAATTGCAATAATCCCGGCAAGACCAGTGAAAACTTTCTTTACTGTTGGCTGTGTGAAAATGTAATGCACTTTAAATGTGTTGGTTATACAGTCAAGGTGCGTAATAGTATTGCACAGGGTGGCGGCCTTAAATGGGGCTGTGATTCGTGTCATGGCTTGGAGCTCGATGCGAAGTTTTATGAAACATACTGGGGATGCATTTAAAACCCTGTCAGCTGACGTTCATAAGCTCCAAGAGGAGCTTTTGGCGATGGGGGTTCAATTTAGAAGTTCTAAACTTTAGATTGAATATCCGACTCAAAAGAGGGCCAGGTTTCAGGGAGCGTCCCTCAGTCCGTCGGCACATCGATCTCTACCAGTTCCGGCTTCCGACAATGACCCCATGTCACCAAATGTTCAGCAGCTAATATCGTTTAGGAGTCCGGCTTTGGCAGGTGTGGAGTCTCTTCCCATTTCCCCTGGAGACAGTATCCTACCTACTAACACGATATCTGTTGTAGTTTCCGAACCGTTCGGGCAAACATCCGTTCCCAGGAATATTTCCAATAAAATAGTTACAAGAGGAGCTGGAGAGTGTTGGCTGCTTCAGCTGCTACTGCAGCAGCTACTGCTGTGCCTGGCACTTCTAGTTCCCTTTTTTGGTGTTCCACCCAAAACCAAATTTTTATTTCGAGGCTTGATCCCAATACTACTTCTGAAGAAGTCATAGCCTGCATCCAGGGCAAAGTTCAAGCCCCTTACATTGCAGTGGAATAGTTCGGATTTTCATATACTCGGGACATTTCGTACTTCAATATAAGTGTCTTTCCAGATCTTTTTGGCCAAATATGTCATAAAGATTTTTGGCCGGAACACCTTATTGTAAAAGAGTACAATAAAAAAGAAGAATCGGACTCCGATTAGCCTGCTACCTGCCTCTGTTCTTTCCGGCTCGTCTGCACCTATAGGCGAGTCAAAAAACTAATTTCGTGCCTAACTCTGGCCTGTCATAACGTACGGGGACTAAAGTCTAAACTCTCTAGACTCTATGTCGATAGTTAAACTTTTAACATTCATATTCTTGCCTTTACTGAAACTTGGCTGAAACCTGATATTGACGATGCTTCAATTTTTCACTCAAAATATTTAATATATAGACATGATCGGACTATCTGTAATGGTGGTGGTGTCTTGATCGCTGTTGACACGGCGTTCTCGTCTGAAACTGTCCAGTCTTCCAATCAGGAGATTGAATTTGTTTGTGTTAAAATTTCTTTAAATTCCTTTTCCACCTATATTACTTGTTCGTATATTCCACCACAGTCCGACTTGGCAGTTTACATTCACCATTTGGAAGCCATTCAACTTGTTTCCTCATATCTCTCTGACAAAGACTTGCTCCTTGTTCTGGGAGATTTTAATTTACCAGAGATGGCGTGGACCCTTTTATATGATTCTTTATTACTGTTGCTCTCCTCGTCACATTGTTTCATAGATGGTCTGCTTGAGTTGTCCCTAACTCAAATAAATCCTGTTCGGAATAGTCGTGACAGATCACAAGATCTGGTATTTGTGTTGGATTCTTCCAACAACGATGTTTCCAGGATTGATTCCTTATTCTCTTATCCCTGAAGACAACTTTCATCCAACTCTGGATGTAACCATTAACCTTCCCTTTGGGGTTATGTCTCGATATAATAACTTGATGCCTCCAACCAGATCTTTTCGCAAGACAAACTTTACTAAATTTAAAAATATTTTTTTAAATAACGATTGGTCATATCTTGCAATCGTCTAACTGCATTTTAGACTCTATGTTTGATGAAAGTTCGGTTCTTAGCGTGCGCAGTTCTGTAAAACCAGTATATACATCTGGCCCTGACGGTATACCATGCTGCGTATTAAGGTTTTGTGCAGAGGCCCTAATGCAGAGCCAATACTTAAGTTGTTTACACTGTCCGTCACATCTTACGCCTTCCCGTCTTTCTGGAAGGAATCATATATTATGCCTCTAATTATAGGGGTATTTCTTAATTGTCTGCCATACCCAAAGCATTTGAGAAAATAATTACTTCGCAATTGCAGCATTTTTGTAGCTCAATTATTTCGTCATCCCAACATGAGTTTAAAAAACGTAGATCGACAACTACTAACCTATTAGAATTTACATTTCACTCAATCAAAGGGTCCAAGACTGCCGTGCAAACTGACGTCATTTATACTGACTTTAGCAAGGCCTTTGATTCTGTTAATCATACTCTGGTTTTATATAAGTTAAACGCACTTGGCATCCCCAGCCTTTTGCTTGATTAGATTTTTCAATATCTTTCTAAGCGTCTTTAAGTCTTAATTTTCTAAGACCATCCAAGTATCTGAAGTACCTCAGGGTAGTCATTTGTGTCCATTGATATTTACTCTTTTTATAAATGATCTTCCATTGGTAGTGACACATTCTCGTGTGCCTTTGTACCCGGATGATGTTAAGGTTTACTTAAGTTTTAAAGACATATCGTCTTCTTGCTTGCTTCAATCCGATCTTAATGATCTGCATACTTGGTGTTAAACCTCAAACCTTAAACCTATTAAACCTCAACGGCTCTAAATGTAAAGTTATGACTTTTTATAGATGCACTCCATACTTAGCATTTTACTATTTTAACGACACTGCATTAGAGAGGTTAGACATTATCAATGACTTAGGTCTTCTTATGGACCAAAAACTATCTTTTAATCCCCATATTTCTGCTACAGTTAGTAAAGCTATGAATGTTCTTGGGTTTGTGAAACAATGGTCAAAAGAGTTTGACGATCCGTACACTACTAAAATTATGTATACTTTATTAATCCGTCCTATCTTAGAGTTCGGATCTTATATATGGTTACCTCAATATGAGACGCACAAAAGTAAAATTGAATCTGGTTAAGAGCAATTTTAGCTTTTTGCTCTTCACGGTCGAAATTGGATCGCAATGTCAATTTGCCATCATACTCCAGTAGGCTTTTTTTAATCAATCTTCCTTCTTTAATTTATCGTTTAGTAATGCTTAGTGCTATCTTTATTCACAAACTTTTAATAGGTGGAATAGACTTTCCTGAGCTATTGAACCTACTAGAAATTTTATTCCTCTATCCCTAAATCATTGTACTTCTAACTATTCTTTGCATGAACCTTTTCGAGTCCTATGTTCTGATTACAATTTTCTGTATCCCGTAATCAGAACAGAAGCATCTCTTTCTCTTGTGAAAACCTCTATTTTAGCACACTTAGCTCGTAATTAGCTGTAGTTAATTGTATTTTAATTGTTTGTCCGTTTAATTTGTATTTGTCCACGCGATCGTGCCGGGCGATATGCGCTGCGCCCCGCGGTCGGTCGGGCGGGAGGTGGACAGCTCTCTGCTTGGGCTCGCGCGAAACAGGCTATGTCCTGGTGTCGTATGGGCCACTTCAACGTACTTCGCATTGGATGCGTCAACGTCCAGACAATAGCGCGTGGTTGAATCTATCTAATTTCCTTTCCCCCTCAAATTTTGGAATGGGAATTTTGGGCAGTTGCAATGATTGTATCGATTGCAATACAGGCGGTGATTGTATCACTACATTTTCTGCTGGTGTCACACAGAATTTCAGCATTGTGTATTGTGCATGCCTCTCTAATTTTAACTTTGCCAAATGCTCGACTGCATTAGTTAAAACCGCCTTCATTTTGCTGAAATACTCCGTTAGAAAATAGTCTGTTGGCACGTTATTTAATTTGTCCATTAGCTCCTGATTACTTTTCTCGAAGTTCTCCCACATGTAGCTCAAGTTTCTCCTCGAAACAGGATGGTTTCGTTCTGTTGCTTATAAAACCCCTCCACGTTCTTTTATATTCGTATGTACTTACTTAGTACTTGACCCGATGGGAGTTTAATTAATTTGTCAAAGACAGGGCACGCCCCGACTCGTTCCTTAAATTGTTCAAGTGTAGCACAAATAAGGATAAGAAATAAGTAGAAGTCACCTTTTTGTTTAGTGTTTAACAATAGAAAATTTGATTTCCAATATTCCTATCCTTTTTACACTGATAAACGCCACGACAGTGAAACCAATTTTTTTTTAGTTTCTTTTATTTGTTATATTTTTTCCAAAATTGCTGACTGATTTAAACTATAGTACTCTTGCGTACTACCTGGATTACTGACCGATTTGCTTACGCCAGAGTTTTTATACCATACACCCATGGGGTGAAATGGTATATTAAAGTCGCCAACATGTATGTAACAGGCAGAAGGAAGCATCTCCGACCCCACAAAGTATATATATTCTTGATCAGGATCAACAGCCGAGTCGATCTAGCCATGTCCGTCCGTCCGTCCGTCCGTCCGTCCGTCCGTCTGTATGAACACGCAGATCTCGGAGACTATAAGAGCTAGAGCCACCAAATTTGGTATGTAGACTCGTGTGGTATGTAAATATATAGAGTTAATTGGAATTTCGGCCACGCCCCCTTACGCCCCCAGTATTTACATAAAACTGTTTTTCTTAAAAAGTATATGAGATAAAGTCATCAAATTTGGTTTATATACTCGTTTAGTTATCGCGCAGAAAATAATTGTTCCCACTTTTTGCCACGCCCCTTTCCGCCCCCGGAATTTTCAAAAAACAGATTTTCTTAAAAACTATGTAAGCTACCGACATTAAATTTGGTATGTAAACTAGCCTAATAGACGCGCAGATATTGATTATTTAAAAATTTTGCCACGCCCATTTTCGTCCCCGCAAATTAAACAAAACTGATTTTCTCGAAAACTAACAAAGCTAAAGTCACCAAATTTAGTATGTATACTGGCTTAGTATGCGCGTAGAATACGTATATTTTAATATGTTGCCACGCCCACTTCCGCCTCCATAATTTAGAAAAAACCGATTGGCTCTTGCAATTTTTTGAGCATCGCAATCAAATTTGGCAGACTAATTAATCTTATCTATTTCTATAAACTACCAAATTTGATTGAAATCGGACTAGAAACATGAAAAATATGCGTATGAACGTATTTGGCTACGCGATCCATAAGGGCAGAATTGGCCACTGGCTAGTGGCGGCGCTAGAGTGCTCGTGTGTTTGTAGAGTGAGCGAGATAGCATATGGTATGAGGCATGTTAAAACAATTGGTTTTTGGAATTTTAAATATTTGTTTCACCTGGTGTATGGTATACCCAAGTCGGCGAGACGACTCTTACTTCATTTTTTTATGGGAATGCAACAGAGTTGAACAAATTTTATTTTATATAAAATAACTTTTTGAGATTTGGTCGCCCTGTTGACGAAAATCGTTGTTAAATGTTTTTGATAAAGTGGTCGCCTAGTTGATGAACTTTTATTCAATGGGTATGCACTGGTACGCCGTTGCGGAAATCCAACTACTAGTTTTCCACTAAATTGTTTTTAGTCGTCAAGTTGACTTGTATATACATGCTACGCAATGATTGCCAAGTTAATCAATTGCGATTTTTTATTCGCCACCCTAGATTGATGTGGAATGTTCACCAAATTGTGCCCTTGCTTAGGATTGTTCTGTGTCCAAAGCGTGCAAAGAAAGTAATCACATAGTTGACCAGTTTCCTTGTTGTTAAGAGATTGGTCGCCTGAGTTGACCAAATCTTCGCACTCGATGACGGTTTCACCAAGTCTGTTAATCTTTCAACTTGGAGCCGCTAATGTCGTGGTCACCAAAATGTTCAATGAAAGACTTTAGTATTTCTTGAATTTATTTAATGTTTATTTATTTATATGTAAATAGGCAGTAGCACATAAACCAGTGACTAAAGGTTGTCGCAACCAACACATAAATTGGGTGGACTACGGAGTGAGATTACAAAGGTAGAGAAAGAGCCAAAGCCACAGCGATGCACACCCGATGTAGCTACAATTAGTATCTGATCTTACCAGGAATAATGCATTTTTTACAGTAAAAATAATCGAGTTACATACTTATCTTGACATGCATTTCCATTTGTTCTATATTATAATTGTCTTAATGTTATCTTATTTCTATATTCATTAAAATCTTCAGATGCTAGTGGACCAATGGTGTCCACTATTACTCTGTCAAAACCATACTTGGCGGTTTCGGTTATGATTAAGAGTGTTTTGATGTGCTTCGTCGTTTTTGACTTTAATGTAGTCTTTTACTTGACGTGTCATGTTTTTCCAATAATAGTTTCTTCTTACTTTGGAAAAAGTCTTTGTAATGTCTGTGTGGTCACCGTGTATAGGATCATCATGATATGTAGACAATATTGCTTCCTTATCTTTTTCTATAACGGTTACCGGTTGGAGTTGCGCTACTCTTAATGATTTTAAAATTTTATTGCCCATTTCCTTAAAAGATTCTATTGAAAAGGTTACAAATATCTTTTCACTCGGTACCAATTTGAGTTGTTTTTCAAGCCTTTGAAAACACTGATCTAAGTAGAGATTTCCATTGGTGTACAGATCTCCAACCTCGATTCTTATTATAACTTTTCCCCATGTTTAAAGAAACATAAATTATGTGTTATATGCAAGGTCACAACTTTTCGTACTTCATTAGAAGTTGGCTTAGAAGCATCATTAGGTACGTGCCTAATTGTTTCATTTTTGTTCTCTGGCCAGAGATTATTTTGTCTACTTTGCTGAGTGACTTTCAGGACATGTGAGTTTGTGTTCTTAAATCATATATCTTAATGCGGGATAAGGCATCTCATATTCTTCTAGATCATGTCACATTCTAGTTAGCTTTGAACTTGGATTTACCATAAAGAGTAAATATGTTATGTTTGTCATATATATAAGGGCGGAATTGTGTAGGTAAGAAATGATTAAAAAAAAAAAATTTCAAGGGTATAGAAACTTTGGCGCGGTCGAATTAACCCCTGCCCTCTGGTTTGGTTATCTTTGAGTCCAGACTAATCAGGGCTAACTAGTTAGTTTCTTAGTTAAGAAAAACATATTTAATGTGATGTAATGACAGTTTAATTAAACTAACTAACTAATTTTTATTCAATAATTATTCTTCTGCTTAACCTAAGTTTACTTATATATTCTTATGCTTCCGCTTTCGCGACAGCTATAAAAGAGAAGGAGAGTGTCAGTACATACATACATATAATTTGGAGCGCTTGCATCAAAATGGTTGATCAGCGTTCACACGCTGGCTTAGCTATATTATATGCTATAATGATTATGTGAAAACATATATGTACGTGTATATAAGTTAACATGGACAGGAGGCAATAGCGGATGCAATTGCAATATTTGCAGTGGCCACGATCACTGGGTAACATAAGCCGGCCAATGCTTATGGTTCTTGGATTTGGCGCCTACATTCACAGATGCTTGGCGATAGGTATCGCAAGGTGACAGGGTGTCCAAAGGTCAACTCTGGAGTGATGCCACTCGGTTGGTTGATGTCGTTGGGTTTGGCTACCCTGGTGAGCTATCAATCGTCTTTCCTTTCTTTTCGGTCTCTGCCCCATACAAGACGCATCGCTCGTAAAAAATATAAAAAACTAATCTTTAAAATAAGTCGAAACCCGTTTATTTAGAAACCAAAATACGCTTGCAACAAAAACACTTAAAACACTTTAATATAATTGGCGCCCAACCTAAACAAAAAGTGCCCACCGTTTTAAAAAGCAATTCTAAGTCAAAAATAGAATTGAAATAAAAACCCAAAAGTTATAAACTATGTGGTAAAAATTATTAATACAAAAAATAACAACAAGGTCACGTCACGGGACTCGTGACGGCAGCGGCTAAGAAACTATTTGTAAGACGAGAAGCAGCCGCAACCAACAAGGAAAAAAACCCACTAAATAACGCCTGCCACAATTCAGCAACAACAGGGCATAGAAAAATCATCCGCAGAAAATTGAAAATGTAAGTGATATTTTTGTTGTTTGAATAACTTTATCTTGGATTGTTGAAAACTCAATGCTTCGCTTGGCATTAGGGGTGGTTAGTTAACTAAAACGCTGAGGTGGACATTCTCTGTTTTAACTAATTCCAAAACTAAATTTTGCACCAACCATTACAAAAAAAAGCTTTAAACTATTAAACAATATTTGTTACCGTCTGTTCATGTGGAGGGATTGTAAGAAAAATAGTGATAGTAGTGGCGAGGAGTTACTAAAGGTTATAGGAGGCAAAATAGTACATAAAAATAGTACAAGTGGCAGTGCAGACTGTGCCTGATCACCAAGCTACACAGATGCAGTCTACTTTTATACAACAGTTAAATCAAAAAATAGAGTGCTTAAGGACACAATTAGAAAAACAGTAGCACCGGAGGTTGAAGTCTATATAGGGATGCCGAAATCATCCAAGGAATACAATGTAAGAAACCAATAGATATCGTAAGATCCTTGCCAGATTTCGATGGCAATCAAAGCGAGTATATTTTATGGCGCTCCGCAGTTTCATTCGCAAATGAGCTATTTCGACCTTATAGGTCGAAATAGGCATAATTCGAAATAAAGTTCCACTCTGGCGTCGTACAACACTGCTAAAAATGTCGTTGCGATTATAGCCCGACTAGACTTTACCTACGCAGACAAAACGCCAATTCGCGTTATTCAGCAAAATTTGGGAACCTTACGACAGGGGGAGCAGTCTCTGTCTCAATACTATGACGAGGTAGAAAAAACCTTGACCCTCCTCACTAATAGAACAATAATGACACATGAAGCAGCGTCAGCGAATGTGCTAAACGAGCAATTACGTCCGATGCGCTACACTCCTTTGTGTCGGGGCTTAAGAAATTCCTCAGGGCAGTAGTACTGTCAGCAAAGCCCAAAGATTTACTCACAGGCCGAAGTAAGCGATGATTACGCAGCTACCGAAGAAAAGACTCATGTTCCCTTTTAACAGAAATATAAAAATTTTCGAAACATTGCTAATCAGAATAAGTGCTCGGAAAACAGCCAATGGGCATATAAAAAAACTCCCCATTACACTAAGGTTCAGGAAAAACCAAACAATAAAGGGAAGTCACCACAAAATCCCTTGGCTCATGCGTTTCCAACACCAGAGCCCATGGGGGTCAATTCCTCTTCAAAGTATAGGCAACCAACCAGATATTCAGGAAATAAGCTCACAAATCAGTATACGGGTCGAAAAAAATCGGCAGGTTCATTTCACGTCTCAAGATCCTCCTGGGGAAGAAACCTATTATACAAAAGCAGAGACGAGCGTCCTGGCAGCTAGTAACGACTTGTCAGATGGTGAAGAATCTTGTAATTTTTTAGGGAACACTCCTTTCTACCGTTCATCACAAGAACAGTAGAAGAGAAAACAATTAAACTACTTATCGATACGTGGGCTTCAAAAAATTATATTCGACCTATGGCCGTATTAAAATTTATTACCCCTGCAGAAAAACCTTTTAATGTGAGATCCATACATGGGACCTCAAAGGTAACAGAAAAATGTCCAATACATATTTTCGGTCTTAAAGCTCACTTCTTATTCCAGAAGATTTTGACGGCATAATTGGTTTTGACCTCTTAAAAAAGGTCGGAGCAACTATCGATCTATTAAACAACCAAATAGTTATAAAAAACGGATCTGAGTCCACTAATTTTACCCGTTGCCCACAAGTAAATTTTATTTATATCGACGATACAGACGTTCCGGCTGCTGTACTTATGTGTTTTAACAAGATGATGGACGAAAGAGTAGGAGCGTTCGCAGGTCCTGACGAGGCTCTGCCTTATAACATAAACACTTTGGCAACTGTACGATCAAATGGGGAACCGGTATACTCTAAACTATACCCACTCCCAATGGGAGTTAAGGCCTTTGTCAACGCAGAAGTTAAACAACTTCTAGCCTACGGCCATCAAAATCTGCCAATAATAATCCGACCTGGTTGGTCGACAAAAAAAAAAACAGATGAAAACGGCTTCCATAAAAGGAGGCTAGTAATTGACTTTAGGAAAGTAAACCAAAATACTACGACAAGTACCCTTTTCCAATGATTTCAACAATACTGTCGAACATAGGAAAGGCCCAATATTTTACAACATTGGACCTTAAAGCGGGATTTAAGGGAGAAAACTGCTTTTTCTGTCAAAAATGGGAAGTATGAATTCTGCCGACTCCTCTTCGGGCTCAAAAATGCTCTTAGTATCTTCCAGAGGGCCATCGATGACGTCCTTGGAGAAAAGATAAGTGGAACATGCTACGTCTACATAGACGATGTTATTATTTTTTCCGAAACAAAAGTAGACCATGTTAGGGGCATTGGATGGCTAAATATGACAGGCATCCGAAGATGCACATCGACGTTCTCTCCACAGATAAAAGATTCTTTCTGACTTGCATAGATAAATTTTCTAAATTTGCAATAGTCCAACCTATAGCATCAAGAGCCATTGTTGACGTAAAGCCTGCCATTCTACAGTTAGTCAATTATTTTGCTAATGCTAAGACTCGCTGCCGATGAGCCACTGCATCCTAGCCAGCTTCAGGTTGAGTTGAGTACTCTTGGCTTTAAGGTGCGCCTTCCAATTTAGTCGCCTGTCCAGAGTGAGGCGCAGATACCTGACCGAGTGCACGCTCAGGAGAAGCGTCCCATGAAGACGGACCGGGGGGTAGTCGAGTCTGGGTGTGGCGAAAGTCATGTGCAGCGACTTGTCTGTATTAACCGTGATGTTCCACCTGCTTAGCCGGGGTCAAAGATGAGCAGTTGATCCTGTATGATCTCCGACGCCTCAGTGGGGGTTTGGTGCGCTGGCAATGAATGCAGTGTCGTCTGCATATGAGGCAATCAGGAGTTGCGGGTGTTGCAGCACTGAAAGGTCAGCAGTGAATAGGTATAGGCCAAGTACGCTTCCCAGAGGGACGCCCGCTTTGATGCGCTCTATTCTTGATTAAGAGCTCTCACACCTAACGTAGAACCGCCTGTCCGAGATGTATGACTTCAGTACTATGTAGTACGGGGCGGGGAGGAGCCCCTTTGTGCAGGAGCCCATAATGCACGACTCGATCGAAGGCCTGCTTCACGTCCAGAAAGACAGCGGAGGAATACTGTTTGTCTTCCAAAACATAAAGCATCTTCTGCACGATGCGATGGCATTGCTCAGGTGTGCCATGGTGTTGCCGGAATCCAAACTGGTGTTCTGGGATGGTGATTCATTCGTCCAGCAGCGGCAACACTCTCGCCAAAAATATTCGTTCGAATATCTTGGAGAGTGTAGCCGGCAAACTGATCGGACGATACGAGGTTACTTCATTCTCGGGTTTCCCAGGTTTAGGAATCATTATAATCTCTGCGCACTTCCATTGGGTGGGGAAGTGGCAAGTCCTCAGGAAGTCCTCAGGAGTGACTCGATCAATGGGAAGAGCCATCTGAAGAGGGGCCTCAAGGAAGGACAGGGTAGCATTGGCATCTTCTGCGCTGCAGGAGCTGAAGGGTTTGAACGAGTTGGCCAACTAGATCTGCACCATAGACCATTTGGTCCTTGGATGGGGACTTTCCTGACGGTAGACCTTCTTAGGTATTTTGTGGCTTTCCAAAGATTGTGGTCAGGTTGGTTGGGCTCGAGTTCTTGGAGGTATGCGGCAGTGACTTCATTGCGGGCTTGAAAATAAACCGTTTTCAGCTCCTTGGTGGCACGGTTGAGGGCCTTTTGTCTAGAGGGTTACGGCTGAGTTGCCAGGTGAGGTGTTGGTTGGTGTCTGCTGCTAGTTGGAGGGCTACAGGCGCAAGCAACTTCGCAGATGTCTCGCGTAAGCTTTTCCACAATCTCGTCAATGTCCTCTTCACTGTTGAGGCAGGCGTTGGGCTCAGTGATCTCGTCAAGCATAGTTTTGAAAGAGTCTACGTTGGAGTTTTTCCTGCGTAGCCTGGTGGTGCGTATTGTCGACTCGACTGGGATGTCTATCCAGAACTTAACAGCGGCGTTGTCGGATTGCAGGTTGTGGTCTGCATTTGTGTGTATGTAATTGCTGTCTTGGCCGGATCAGTCGGCCAGTAGGTAGGTTGGCCAGATGAATGGGTGGTCAGGTTGAGGGTATGTATGCATGCAAGAGTGCAAGTCCATTTCGGTTGTTGACCCTGGACCCCCACCAGGTGTGCTTGGCGTTGAAGTCGCCTCCAGCCAGGAACCTAGGGCCGAAACTGCTGAGTGCTTGATGGAACATCTGTGTGTCGACTGCATGTCTGGGAGGGACATAGCAGGAGGCGATGTTGATATTGCCTATGGAGGTGGCAATGCGGAGGGAAGTCGCTTGAAGCTACGGATGACAGGGAAGCGCGTTTGCAGAGTATTTCAGCCTGTACTTTATGAGGATGCCAGAACCTCCTCTGGCATTGCCGCTTTGTTGGTTAGCGTGCAGTATGACTGGTCTGTGAGGTGAGTTTCAGAGATTAAGGAATGTCGACATTGTTCCTTTTCAAAAATAAGTCGACCTCTGACCTACTTTTACACAGGCCATTTACATTCTATAGGACGATTTTGAGACCTACATGCATAATGATGTTTGTAGCGTAACCATCATTTTGGTCATCTGCTCCATTTGGGCTTAAAGAAGTCTGATGATTTGCTCAATATGAGCAACGGTAGGGCCTCCCTGCTGCAACGGTGGATGAGCATTAATATTTTCAGCGGGTATGCTTGCTGAGGCCGAATTTTTGGTCACACCGGCATAAGACATTCCGGGTTGGGTGAAGCTAGACGGGAAGCCATGGAGCATGAAAGAAGTCCGTGCAGCTCGATGCATGCGTGGACCGGAGCGTGCCTGACCTTGCGCCCGTAATTTTTGCGCCTCTTTGTACACTCGACATCCTCTGTACGATGCGGCGTCGCTTTCCCCGCAGTTTACGAATTCCAGGGGTTGCTCGCTGTCCTTGGAGCACTTGCCTGGTTCGTGGTCTTTGGTACATTTGACGCACCTACGCAATTTACCACAAAAGTTTTGGGTGTGGTTGAACTCCTGGCATTTGTGGCATTGAGGAACATCATTGTTTTTCCTCGGCGGCTCAACGTTTATCACAGCATTGCAGAGGCGTTTGAGGGAAAAGATTTCCTTATTATTCACAACAGGCTCAAGGTCAATGAAGAAAATTGGCAACGGCTTCTTGGAGTGCCGGTGTTTGGCATTGGCGAGGTGGTGCACGGTATGATCCAGCTTTGCCAGTTCTTCACGGATGTAGTTTATAGGAGTGCTGTGTAGCAGGCTACGAATAACAGCCCTGTATGCTCTCTCCTGCTTGAGCTGGTAGGTATAGAAAGGAGTCTTTTTCGCCTCAAGCGCTGCTACCAGTCTCCTATAGTCCTGAACACAGGTTGTCGTGATCCGGACCTGTCCATTTCTGCCCGCCTTGTAAGTGAAGTCGTCCATGGTGCAGAGCTGGAGGTACCTCCACTGGGGACATTACCTAATCCCATCTTGGACTAGGTGAGACTTGCTGAAATTACTTTTAAACTCCCGGAGGAGTGGAATAAATAAGTTGCTGGGTTATGCAACAAAAAGTTAATCGATGCCTAAAATTATGCAAAGATTTGTGCAGCTCCTCCGATTGGCTGGTCAATCACAGCACACTAACGGGGCTTGCAAAGCAAGAACCGCATTTAACCACGAAAGTACTGTTTGTTACTAGACTTTTTGATTTGCTATCCACTTCGCGATAGAACACTTTTACCAACATAGAGCAAATTACGGTTGTTGGTAGTCGACTTGAGATTCATCCGCGATAGACGTCCGTACACTTCGACAGTAACACGGGAAGTGTATTGCGATAATGAAAGGTCGATAAATTCTGAAACAATAAGTTCCCTCCTATTAAAGAAGTTTGAAATACAAATTGTCAATGCCCCACCCCTTCACAGCACAACTAATGGTCAAGTGGAAAGATTCCACAGCACGTTACTAGAGATCGCATGGTGCAAGAAAGTCACAGCCGAAGCTAGCGAGACTGTCGATGTTATACTTCTAGCAACGATAAAGTACAACAGGTTCAGTCTCGAACAAATAACCAATCGAATGGTCAAGTGGAAAGATTCCACAGCACGTTACTAGAGATCGCACGGTGCAAGAAAGTCACAGCCGAAGCTACCGACACAGTCGATGTTATACTTCTAGCAACGATAAAGTACAACAGGTTCAGTCTCGAACAAATAACCAATCGAAGCAGTTCATGAATCTACGGTACAAGAGGGATTGCAAATAGTCAAAAGAATAAAAGACGCTCAAAGCAAACAAATGGATCAGGAAGATAGAACACGAATAGACAAAAAATACCAGCGGGGTGATAAAGTTTTGGTAAAATCAAACGCCTTGGTAACAAACTTACTCCTTTGTACAAAAAAGGAATTGTATAGGCAGACCTTTGAACTAAAGTTCTCATAAAAGGGAGGAAGTTCCATAAGAACAATCTAAAATAAAACCTTAAGTGTTTTTTTTCTAGAATTACTTTTACAACTATTAGAGTAATAAGAATATTTTATAATATCCAATATTACAGAACGGACTTTATCCTAATACTAATAATACTGAGGACACACGCGACAAAGACGTGGTGATCACGTACCTACTTATGACTTTTTGAGTTTTCCTGTAGTGTAGGCTTTGGTATTCAGATGATGAACCGTAAATACAGTTATCTGAGCTTTTTCCGTGCATTTGAATAAAAACTCAAAATTTACGGCTTGACATATTACAGATGAAATTTTGAAAATCTTAAATGAAGTTGTAGATTATACATTTTTAATTAAGCCCCAACAGTCGATTTGGGGACAATTGAAATTCTAAATTTTGAATGAGATATTTTGGTCTTTTGGCAAGACCGATTTACGTTTTACTTCCTTGCGCATCGTGCCCTGAATTTTGTTGGTTCCCCAAGTCAAAAATGACCAGGTTTTAAGGCAGAAGTATTATTTGGATTAGTTGGCATTGGTGTAGAAGGGTGAGAGTACAGAGTAACTTAGTTTTTAATGAGGACTATTTCTAAATTATCATAAATCAGACATTCCATCATCGAATTGAAAAATTTTAAATGAAGTAAGTAAGTCGTCCCGCCGACTTAGGTATACCATGCACCAGTAAAACATATATTTCAAATTTATAATAGCAAATGCACTTATGCATTTATAAAAAATGCTGATTACCTGTCTCTTAAAACCATATCTCAGTATCTAGCTCACACTTACATACATATGGGCGCTATAGCGCCGCCACCAGATAACGGCCAACTCCGGAAAAACATTTATATGCATAACTTGGCTATTATTTGTCCGATTTTGATCCACAAAACTATAAAAAAAAAATTATTCACAGCAATATTTCATGGCACTTGGCAAATTAAATAATAAAAGACACTATTTCTGCATTATTTAATATTTGGTATGACCAGCCATATTCTTAATTATTTCGAACATTCGAGTTAACAAGGAAGCGTACTATTTTTCAATTTCACTTAGTGAAATAGTAGACCAGACCTTTTTAATCGCTTCAACCAGTGCACATTGGGCGCAAATGCCGATTTACCGGCATAAAGTCTAAAATTATTTTGTTATATTTTCTTCTTTTTTTTGTTTGTTCCATTAGAGAAATGCCTAACCATTATAAAACCAATTTTAGAAATATTTTTCGTGCATCCCTGGCTTTCTGGCAGCTCTGTAAAGTCAGCTGATGCTTTGCTAAGTTGTGTGGGCCAAAAGATTGCTTAACACGTGTGCAAAGTTTGATAGATTTTCGTTCACGAATTATTTGCAATAACTATGGATTTAATTATGAAAAATACTAATCCAGGTATGTGGAATGTAGATTTCAGTGCCAAAACTGTGTTCGTTGTTGTATTGTTTTGTATTTAGCAGATTTAATAAATCATGTTTATAATCGAACCTAACCTGAAAATAGTTGTTTTTCGTGGAGCAGAACTAATAAGATTATGGCGGATTGCGTAAAGTGTTAATGTGGTAGTAGGTGTTATTGTATTTTAACTTCATTTAAGTTAACAACTTGAGCGCATACTTGCGCGAATTCATAATATTTCCATAGATCTAGAACAACTCGATATCCGTCGAGGCGATTTGCTGGAAGTGTGGCTGGGAAAAAAACGATGTGCTAGCGCCACTTTTGATTGGCTATGCGGAAAAATAAATAAACAAAGTTTGTCTAAAAGCTCGGAAGGTGAAATTAAAAAGAAAATACAAAATTTCGCTTCCCATGTCATAAAGCTGCTAGCCAAAAGTAACAGACATGTTGAACGCTTTAAAAAGGAAAATGCAAGCTGGCTGGCAACTGATACCAATTATTCGGAATACCAAAAAAGATTCTTTCGCCAGGAAAACGAAGCCATCTTATTTCGAGGAGAAACTTGAGCTCCTGGAATACATGTGGGAGAACTTCGAGAAAAGTCATCAGGAGTTGATGGACAAATTAAATAACGTGCCAACTGAAGATGACTACTTTGTAACGGACTATTTCAGCAAAAGACGGTTGTATCTAATATAGTGGAAGATTGGAAGGACCATTTGGAGGAAGAGCGAGTCATGATCAAACCACTGGTTCGTAAGCAAAGTGCTCTGCTGGAGTCATTGTCCAGGACATTAAGACAAATAGTGCCTGAAGAAAAAATGACTTACAAATCGGTAGTCGACAAATTATGGATGAGATTATGAGATTCATCGGCTAGCTGAAAATCCAGCCGAAGCCGGATATAATATAGCTACGTTTGTGGCCGCAGAAAATACAATGCTGAAATTCTGTGTGGCACCAGCAGAAAATGTAGTGATACAATCACCACCTGAATTGCAATCGATACAATCATTGCAACTACCCAAAATTCGTATTCCAAAATTTGATGGGGATTATCTGAAATGGCAACAATTTCATGACATCTATAAAAAGGTGGTTCATGAGTCAAATGTATCCACGATAGAGAAAATGTGGTACTTAAAATCAAACCTTTCTGGAGAAGCAGCGAGATAGATACGGCACCTGGAATTAACAGAAGCCCATTACAACCCTGCTTGGTCAGTGTTGCAGGAACGTTTTAATAACAAACGAGTTCTAGTAACAGCCATACTGGCAAAGCTGTTTGATCACCCAAATGTGGGAAATGACGCAGCTTCAATAAAGAATTAGCATGATAACATTTTTGAATCATTGCAAGCCTTAAAAAATGTAGGCGTCAATATGGAATCGTCAGATGCTGTCATAATGTTTCATATGACAAGAAAATTGGATAGATTCAACCACGCACTATATGAGCAATCTCTTTCCAACACAAGGGATCTGCAGGAAGTAAAGGACTTCCTATCCTTCTTGGAACAGCGCTTCCTAACATTAGAGGCGATTGGGAAACCAAGAAACGAAAATCGCAGCATTGAAAAACCAAGTCCGAGGAAGACATGCGCAACAGCATCTGGGACAAACAGTACCCTGTGTGCTTTCTGCGAAAGAGCAAAGCACAAACTCTTCCAATGTGAAAAGTTCAAAATCAAATCCGCAGCAGAGCGGCTTAATTGGGTGCAGAGACACAAATTGTGTGTCAATTGCTTCAAGCCGGACCATATGCCAAAAAAATTGCTTCAATTAGCGAACCCAACATTTGATAAACCCGGAAAAATTGATATGCTGTTGGGAGCTGATGATCACTACGCTATACTGCTATTAGAAAGGAGACGGGGCAATCGAAACCGTCCAACATTACAAAACTCAGAGTTTGGATGGATTATTGCTGGCAGAATTAATATGTCAACGTCAGCTTCAATCACATGTATGGTAGGCATGACGAATCCAAAGGAATCACTAGAAAGATTCTGGCAGCTAGACATACTAGAGCCAATAAAAAGGTACAGGAGTTCGGAGGAAGAGTATTGTGAAAAATTCTTGCTCGATAACCTACACACGGCGGCGGACAATCGACTAATTGTAAAGCTTCCATTTGCTGAAGAGGCTTCATCTCTTGGAGAATCTCGGGAAGTAGCCATAAGAAGATTCATGTCGTTAGAGAGGCGAATGAACCCTGACATAAAAAAGGAGTATGTAAAATTTATGTCAGAATATAAACAGCTTGGACATATGAAGCAGGTAATGGTAGAACAAATTCCCAAGAATTACTTTATACCGCATCATTGTGTACTAAAACCAGAAAGTACCACCACCAAGCTAAGAGTGGTATTTGATGCATCATGCAAAACGTCATGAGGAAAATCACTGAACGACATTTTATATCCTGGACGAGTTGTACAGAGTCAACTCTTCTCAATTCTTCTGCGGTTCAGGACACACAAATATGTGTTCACGGCAGATATTGAAAAAAAACGTAAAACGTCCCGACAAGGCCTACATTGCAGTATTTGTATGCTTTGCAACCAAGTCAGTACACTTGGATTTAGTCGGAGACCTGTCCACATCCTCATTTGTGGGCGCGCTTCAGCGCTTTATTGGGCGCAGAGCTAGATGCCAGACTGCGATAATGCAACAAACTTTGTCGGAGCAAACAACCAACTTAAGGAACTGACCGATACAATACACTCAGAAACGGCAGCAGGTAGTATCAAGGAATTTTGCAATCAAAAAGAAGTGCAATTTAAGTTCATACTACCACGGTCTCCACATTTCGGAGGATTATGGTAAGCTGCGGTAAAGTCCGCCAAGTATTTACTGTTGAAAAACGTATCGACAGCAAACTTAACGTTCGAACAACTATCTACCATCATTGTCAATGCTGAAGCAGTGCTGAACTCTCGTCCGTTAACGCCAAACTCACACGATTCCAACGACTTAACAGCTCTAACCCCATGCCACCTATTGATCGGAGAACCATTAGTAGCCCAACCAGATGCAGAGCCAATAACACAGCGATCGATTCCAGAGCAATGGGAATCAGTGCAACGTCTGAAGCATACATTCTGGACACAATGGTCTCAAGAGTACCTACAAGAATTGCAGGGTACATCCAAGTGGAAAAAACCATATAACAATGTCAAAGAAGGCATGATGGTAATTCTAAAGGAGGATAATGTGCCAATTTTGCAGTGGCCAATTGGACGAATTGTTAAATTATATCCAGGCCTGGATGGATACGTCCGCGTGGTAGACGTTAAAACAGCCAGAGGTACCTACAAGCGGGCTATCCATAAATTGGCTCCCTTGCATAGAGAGACGGGGATAAACGTAAAATCGAGGCAGATAACACAGAATCGAATTCCCAAAAAGACCCTGGCATCGAGGAGAACGCAGAACCAAAAACAAAAAGACGCTTATCGATCGGGCTGCCACCGTTGGCAATGACGATCTGCCTAATGCTGTTGTTATTTTCTATAGCATTTGCTCAAAGAACTAATATAACTCGATTCAAACCCAAACCAGGCATATACTATGAAAGTATTGGCACAGGAAGGATGGCAACGTCTGACTGGACTATTGTGGCATTCTACGATCTCGAACCAAATTGGGCCGACCTGAAGACATTTTCAGACGGAGTAGTAAAGGTTGGAGAAATATGCGTGTTAATGAAGGTTCCAGAGGCATGCACCGCAATGCAGAGGCACTTCGAGCATGTCAACTCAGAGCTACGGACAGGAAATGATCTCCTTCACATAGAACGCCAACGACGATCGCCTTTAGATATAATTGGGAACATTGCGAACGGCTTATTTGGTGTGCTGGACTCAAAGTATGCAACAGAGATGTCAGGCACCATACGAAAAGTTAACTCAAATGAAGATTACTTATTGAACTTGCTGCAAAATCAGACATCTGTAATTGATTCAACGATAAATATCA
Organism: Drosophila willistoni; assembly: GCF_018902025.1. NCBI lineage: Eukaryota > Metazoa > Arthropoda > Insecta > Diptera > Drosophilidae > Drosophila > Drosophila willistoni. Next base: position 1,566,368 of record NW_025814133.1, on the reverse strand, counting down.
TTAAGCGAGATAAAGCCACAATTGAAAATCAGATGAAACTAATGGAACAACAAATGAACGACATGACCAAGGTCCAGGACAATGCGGTAAAGGCATTGCAATGGTATATGACGCTAACTACTCAGATGACAGTTATTGCAGGGAATTTGCTACGAATTCAAAACGAAATTTCCCGAGTATTTACAGATGCCCATCATAGCAAAATAAGCCCGTTACTACTATCACCAGGACAGCTTCGGGAACATCTGAACCAACTTAAGAGACATCTTCCGTTTGGTTTGGATTTGCCAGTTCCGGATAACGACTTGCAATTATATGGCTTAATGAAGGCAAAAGGCATACTGGACTGGATTGAAGGCACAATCGCAAACAATCATGTGATATTTGAGGTGTTGTTTCCATTACCGGCAACGCAAGCAGTGCAACTGTATAACCTGGAACCCGTTCCAGCATTTGGAACTCATGGGATTGTAATCATGAACATTAAAATTCCCATCATTGCTGTCAACAAGGAACAGAATCAATACATTGAGCTCTCAAGAGCAGATTTGGAATGATGCTCAACAATGAGCAATATATTTATTTTGATAAACAAAAAACGTTTTCGGCTAATAGCAACTGTGAGTTCCAGCTATTCAAAAACACAAAATCATCAACTTGTCAAATACAACATACAAACAGATCATTCGTGTGGTACGACATGTATCACAAAAATCAGTGGAACTCGCAGTGACCTGTGACGATAATATACAAGGTGTCACTATTAAGAAGACTGGATTGTTAACTCTAGACCCGACGTGTACAGCAAGGAGTTCTGCTATACGAATAACAGGTCACCGTATAACTACGACAGACACAATGAAATTGTCATATGTCTGATTTGGCAACTTCAACATTGGCCCAACAAAAGTAGCGCCAACAACAACACAATTCACGAAGATGCAACTAAGCTACGATGAACTATGAACCCGGCCCCCAGCAATTTTGCCGTCAACGTTGGAAAACGTTGAACAGGTGGATACTGGCCGGGAGTATGTTGGTGTTTAGATTATATAAAATAATATATCATTAAGACAACTTAAGACAACAACAAGTTAAGTTTTATAAAGGTTCTCTCCAATTAACGAGTTACTTTTTAAATAATTTCCAGTTAGAAAGAATTAATAATACTTCCATGGTTGTAAAAGATTTGGGGATCTTAATCGACCACAAACTTAGTTTTAATCAGCATATATCGACTACTGTTAGTAGGGCTAAGAGTGTTCTTGGCTTTATAAAGCGCTGGTCGAAGGAGTTCAAGGATCCATATACTACCAAAATACTTTTTACTTCTTTAGTCCGCCCCATACTAGAGTATGGATCTTGTTGGTGTTTAGATTATATAAAATAAGATAACATTAAGACAATTATAATATGAACAAATGGAAATCTAGGTCAATATAAGTATGTAACCCTATTATAGATATCGATGGCTCATCAGTCATAAGTAGATCTGACATGGTCAGCAGTAAACAATAAAGACCTAGTTAATTAAGCTGCTATGGTTAGCTATTATCAACAAAGACGTATTTTGCTGACCTAACACTATGCCAAACTATGCACTGGTGAGCTCGCTATTTTGTACTATAAAAGAAATGCATTATTCTTAGTAAGATCAGATACCAATTGTAGCTACATCGGGTGTACATCGCTGTGTCTTTGGCCCCCATCTCTACCTTTGTAATCTCACTCCGAGGTCCACCCAATTTATGTGTTGGTTGCGACAACCTTTAGTCACTGGTTTATGTGCTAGTGCCTATATATATATATAAATAAATAAACATTTAATAACTTCAAGAAACACTAACGTCTTTCATTGAACAAGGTTATTGCGCTCTTGATGTTGCCCTTTATAGAGAAAACAGTTGTTGTTGAATCCGACTTTGAACTTAAAGAAATATTTGATTTTGAATTGGATCTTGAATAGTAAATAAAAATGTATCAGTATATCCCATTTGTTTTACATTGTGCATGTGGGCGGTTGGTGTGGGCGTGGTCAAAATTCCATAACAAGAAAATCCAAAATTAAAAAAACAAAATCTAAACATAATTGCAAAATTTCAAGTCCATTTTTTTACTTTTGGAGTTTATGCCGGTAAATCGTCATTTGCGCCCAATGTGCAGTGACGCCGAGTCTTAAAATTGGCTTCGACCAATTGTGACTGCAAACCAAATAAAGCACGCATTTAATAAAAGACTTCGGACTATTTTCCAAAAATGTAAGTGTTTCCATTTAAATTCGAACAACATTGTTTCTGAACGAAATGCATTATTATGGTTAGCATATAAGAAATTTGAATTGTATTCCATATTGTTAGTGCAGTCAGATAATTATCGAATTGCAGTGTCATACTACCATGAAATTGTTATCGAGTTCGCTAGTATCGATATGTAATCGATATCGGGTAAAAGCTTAAGCAAAAGAAACCCATTGTATTGACTGGTTGTAATTTTATACAAATTGCAAATATATTGAACAATAAATCAAATGGGCGGTATCGCCTTAAACAGTCTAACTAGGCAGTTGGTTTCCGAACAAACATAATACACCTGAAAATAATATTCAGCGTGGTCGTCCCAAAATTTATTCTCTAAGTGTTCAAGCAGAACAAAGAGAAGATGGATTGCTGACTTGGATGAGTCTGCTGCTGTTGGATACAAAATCTTCACTGCAAATGCTAATGAAGATTTTTCGTTCATCAGGGATGCGAATTTAACAAAGTATTAATATATTCTAATTAGAGAGTTTGTAAATAGTAAAATTTCTGTTAGAAAAAGAAAAAAAGGAATGTTATCCGGAGAATATTTTTTATTAGTGTATCACTTGCAGAAGTGTAACTTCAAAGTTTATTGAACCACACTACCAGGCACAAAATAGAGTTGCAGGAAAATATAATAAAATATGTAGTCGCCGTCCTGTTTTTAATCTAATACTTATTGAAAAATATTATAGAAGCTAACTTTGGCTGTGCCGAAATTTACAGTCTGTCAATAAACACTTTGGAAACACAGTGGAAAAAAGCTAAATTTTTTGGCTTTATGTAAAAAAAATAAAGGGTTTTGTTTAATTTAACAAATTTTTTTCAATGGTAAACTGTTTAATAGGTATTTTTAAATTAAATTATAAAAAACAGAAACAAAAATAATAAGGGCGAAACTTGAAAAACAACAAAAACTTAGATTGCACATATTTGACAGTGTCGAGAAACTCTTTACACATTTTGTTCTCTACATCGGTTTTGCTCTCATTCTAAGAAATAACGGGGCTTTACCGTTAACTAGGCTCTTGTGTAGCAGAAGATATTGGTGCTGGCAGGCTGGAGGAAGTTGGGCATGGTACGTTAATTGCAGAAAGCTCATTTTCCAAAAATTTTATAAAGTCGTCCCAAACTACAGACTTCCCATATTTTGTTCGTTTATTTGGGTGTCTCATCATTGTCATCGTTAGAGTCAGTATTGCAATCCTCACAAAAGAACGTACATATGTATTTACATACATGTTAAAAATGGAAATATGTACATATGTACATGGCACATGTGTGTCTCATTTGTGATGTTTACCTTTGTCATTAAAATCCTTGAGAAATTTGTCCATGTCTACAGCACTGCCAACACCAATATCCTAAAATAAGGAGGCATTCAATTAATCTTTTGCTTTCATTGTTTATAAACACAAATGAGTTGAATTGTGTTTTTAAATTTAAAAAAGAAATTGATGAAAGCACCTGTATTGGCTATCTATAATCCTAATGATGAAACTGAATTACACTGTGATGCCAGTGCTTTATGGTTTGGCAGTTCTGCTTCAAAGAAAAGAGGATAAGCGGTTACACCCAATTTCTTATTTTCCAAACGCACTCCAGAAACAGTGGCACAATACCACAGTTTTGAGCTAGAAACACTAGCAATAATATATGCGTTACGCAGGTTTAGAACTTATGTCCAATGAAAACGTTTTAAAATACTAACGGATTGTAATTCCTTGACTTTGACATTAAATAATGTAGAGCTTGGTGAATTTTGTTTCACGAAGAATTGCTAGATGGTCGTTAGAATTACAGGAATATTGTTACGAGCTAGTGTATATATCCGGCAAACAAATGCAACATGTAGCATTATGATCACAGAAGCTAATAGTTTTGAAACAAATTTAGTTATTTGCCAATCATAAGATGAATAGATTCGGAGTAAAAAAAAATGTTTAGAAGAAAGGGAACACAAACTGTTCGAAATGCGAAATGGTATATTATATAGTAAAACAAATGGCAAAAGGGTTGTATTTTATGTACCGGATATGGAAGAGCATGTATTACATAAATATCTCGACGAATCAGGGCATATTGGCAGGGACAAAATGATAAATGCAATAGGAAGAGGACACAGAGGTTTCCAAATATGAAGGAGAAGACAATAAAACATTAGAAATTGTTTTAAATATATAGCGTATTCGCCAAACACAGGAAAAGGAGATGTTCTTTTGCATATCATACAGAAAGGAAATAAGCTCTTTGATACAGTTCACATTCATCATTATGGGCACGTAGATTCAGGAATATCAAAGAAGCATATTTTAGTTGTTGCAGATGCATTTACGAAATTTGTTACATTATACACGAAAATTACAAACACTAAAGAAGTCATTAAAGGATTAGACCGAAGTGTATAATATCGGATCAAGGCTTTACATCGGGAGAATTTGAAAATTTCATGAAAGAAGCAAATATAAAACATATAAAAATAGCTACGAGGTCGCCACAAGCAAATGGACAAGTGGAAAGGATTAATAGAAGTTTAGGAAGTTTATGATTGCAAAATTCACTGAACCTGAGAATGGATAGTATTGGGTTTGCTTTTTGGTTTAGCACAAATAGGAGAGGTTAGTAATGATTTGAAAGAAAACTTAGACGAAGCGACAAAAGTAGATGAAGTTAGTGACTGAATTGTAGAAAATATTTTAAAATTTTAGAATCGGCTAAGGCCGATAATGAAGAATACACTAACAATAAAAAGAAAGTTACACCGTAACATCAAGAGGGTAATTCTATAATGGTGAAAATGTTTGATAGTATCGCAGGAATAACGAGGAAGTTTATTCGTATTAGCTTCCAAAAAATGAAGTGTTTCCATTTAAATTCAAAGATTATAATACACTTGAAAATAATATCGAGCGTGGTCGTCCCAAAATTTTTTTTTTCTTAGTGTTCAAACCGAACAAAGAGAAGAAGGATTGCTGACTTGGATGAGTCTGCTGCTAAATGTTTGCTGCGGTTGGATAAAAAATTTTTACTGCAAATGCTAATGAAGTTATTTCCTTTATCTGGAAAGCGAATTTTATAAAGTATTAATATATTCTCATTAGAAAAAGAAAAAAAAGGAATGTTATTCGGAAAATATTTTTATTAGTGTAGCACTTGCAGAAGTGTAACTTCAAAGTTTATTGAACCACACAACAAGGCACAAAATAGAGTTACAGGAAAATATAATAAATTATGTAGTCGCCGTCCTGTTTTCAATCTAATACTAAGCTAACATCGGCTGTGCAGAAATTTATATACCCTTGGCCATGCAATCCCATGGCCAATGGTCCAATGGCCATAATATTTTTACATTTTCCTAACTCTTTTTCTGAAACTTAATTCATCAATGCACAGACAAATCCTTCCACATATCATTTCCGTTTCTTGTTCTGCTTCTTCCACATTCCTATATAGCTTTTTCACAATACTTCTTTATAATTTTTGGTAATGTTTTAAAAATTAATATATGTCGCTTATGCATAGCAATTATTGAGTCTTATTATACCAATGCAAAAAGGAATATAAATTTTAGTCCGAAGTGTGCAACGTATAGAATAAATTATCCCCGACTACACAAATCATTTATTTGTATATTCCGTCTGGACCGACGCGATCACCTCCTATACCTTTAACCCATTTTGGACCACTGATCGACTTTTCGAATAGCAAGTTTTGTATGTTTTTAAAGATTCTTTATTTTATTTGAATATATTTCAACCAAAGGGCAGTATAAAGTTAGTTCAACAAAAATTACATTGAATAAACCTTCAAATCCATTTTTTGAACCAGTTTCATCCCAAACTAAAACATGCTGAATGTTTTATTTTTTAAAAAAGTCATTTTGCAACTTAAAATCAGCCCGGTTCAAAATTGGTTAAAGCATCAGAGCTGTAATTTTGCTTGCGAGCTTCTAGATACTGCAGAGATTGATTGTATATTTCGGATTCAGACAGATTGAATCACTTTATCATATAGCTTCCATACAAAAGACAAAGTGATGAACAGTGAATTTTTTCACTAACATCCTTAAATGATAAGCTATTTTTATGAAAAAGGTTACAATTCAATCATGTATATGTAGGATCGCGGTATGGGCAGTAGTAGAGATGACTTCAAGTAAGAATCGGTATCGATGGAATATAGAAAAGAAACGATATGCTATGCATGAGGAATACAGAGACTAGCAGTCAGTATATGAAGTAGAGTGAGTCTGTAAACTTGCGTCTAGAGATCGAGTCTGTTGAGTTGCGTTTTAAAGCGTGTGTGCAGTACGTTTGGAGTGTGTGCGCAGAATAAAGAGAAACGTTGTGAAGTTACGTAATAGTTTTATTAATAAGCTGATAAAACTAACATAATACAATAAAGTTAATAAAATCGAACCAGTGTGTAAATTGAATCTTCACAATTTTGGGACAGGAACAAAGTCACGCAGCCGCTCTTTAAAATCGAGCTCCAACCAGATGCAAAGCGGTCGAAGCCAAATGAAGTGCACCCGATCTACAACCTACCGCTTCTATTGCACAGAAGAATCACCGTAGAGGAGCCCCATAAGAGACACCATCCACCGCAGTGAAAAAACTGCCAGGAATACAACCACACCTCTAACAATCGTAATCTTAGGTCAGTGTGTGTTGGCTGCGGCGAACATCATGAAAATGGCATTTGCACCACGGACAGAAATAACGTCGCACTACGACTACGCAGCAACTGTGGAGGGAACCACACGGCCAACTACAGAGGATGTCCTGTCTTCAAGGATCTTAAATCACACCTAAACGGGCGCAAACCCCCACCTGGACCAAAAATCCCCTTCAACGCCTCCAAAACTACACCGGAGGTTTTCTTCGCCAAGGCTGTTAGATCATCCAACATGACTGCTACAACCAGTCCTAGTGTATCCTTCGCTAGTGTGCTCCGAACTGGACAGACGGAGCCCGCGAAAGAGACCCCGTCACTCCACCATCTACAGAATCCGCAACCTAGCGCACCAGAGCTTGGCCAGCAAACTCCAAGTGGTTTAGAGGCCCTATTGATCTCACTCAATCAAAACATGACCACTTTTATGACGTTCATGCAAAACTGTATGCACGAACTGATGCGGAAGCAAAACCTGCTTATCCAGACGCTTATCGACTTTTCGAACAGCAAGTTTTGTATGTTTTCAAAGATTCTTTATTTTATTTGAATATATTTCAATCAAAGGGCAGTATAGAGTTAGTTCAACAAAAATTACATTGAATAAACCTTTAAATCCATTTTTTGAACCAGTTTCATCCCAAACTAAAACATGCTGAATGTTTTATTTTTTAAAAAAGTCATTTTGCAACTTAATATCAGCCCGGTTCAAATTGGGTTAAAGCATCAGAGCTGTAATTTTGCTTGCGAGCTTCTAGATACTGCAGAGATTGATTGTATATTTCGGATTCAGACAGATTGAATCACTTTATCATATAGCTTCCATACAAAAGACAAAGTGATGAACAGTGAATTTTTTCACTAACATCCTTAAATGATAAGCTATTTTTATGAAAAAGGTTACAATTGTATCATGTATATGTAGGATCGCGGTATGGGCAGTAGTAGAGATGACTTCAAGTAAGAATCGGTATCGATGGAATTAAGATAAGAAACGATATGCTATGCATGAGGAATACAGAGACTAGCAGTCAGTATATGAAGTAGAGTGAGTCTGTAAACTTGCGTCTAGAGATCGAGTCTGTTGAGTTGCGTTTTAAAGCGTGTGAGCGGTACGTTTGGAGTGTGTGCGCAGAATAAAGAGAAACGTTGTGAAGTTAGTATAGTAGTATATGTAGTATATGTAGTATACTTTTAGGGATAAGATTAGGCCACATACTTTTAGGGATAGATTATAAGTATTTAGAACTTAAGCATAATGTCTAGCTTTAAGTACCGTTAAGGACACTAGCCATAAGACCAATGTAAACGTTCTCCTATAAATACCGGGCTTCCGGCCCCAATAAATCACTTCAAGTCAAACCTTGCCTTCGCCTATTTCATGGCGATTGAATAGGGATTCCGGGAGAAGGAAAATAACCCAATCTTCATTCGTTGAATTCAAAATATGAACTGATTTTATTTACTAAAGTACGGAGTTTATATAGGAAATCTTAGGCTCTAGGAGGTAACAATTGTTCTTAAGGAGATCTTATTCTAGTACAACTCACACCCACGCATTCGGGGGTTGAAAAATTATTATTATTTTGGGCACGGCGTCGGCCACTTGACATCCTGCCGTCGTGATCGTTTGGGTTAGTTTACAATTACAAGTGTTTTTCCCACAACGCGTGTGGCTGATTGTAATTCTAGTCATATGCTAGGTTAGTTGTTTGTGCCAAAGTACAGTTGTATTATATTTTCTTTAGTGCATCTGATTTGGTGAAGCCGCTTCAGATGAACACGATGTTTATTCTTAAACATTCTGCGAAGGGCAGCCAAATGGGACGTTTTGGAATTTATTTGTGTAGTATGTAATTAGTTTTTTATTTAAGCGACCTTTAAATTGTTAGAAAACCATGCTTTGCCTCCGCTCGCCTCTCCTTAAACTCGTTCGAACTCCGCTCGCCTCTCCGATCTGCTCCTGCGTCAACCTGGCACCATCCTTTTCGTCTCTGAAACTATGTTGTTGCTCTTCTGCTAACGTGTTGCCTCTTTGCAAATATTTCATTGCTCTTCTGCTGTCCTTTGTTGGCTAATTGCAACTGTTTCATTGCTCTGCTGCTGATCTTTGTTGCCTACTTGCAACTACATACAGCGTTTGCAACGATATTAGTGTACATACACACTGCCGAAATTACTACAGTTGCTCCACTAGCCAAACCGCCTTTAAGATCGGTTAAAAAACTCTCCCGCCGCTGAAGATACTACAGTTGCTCCACTAGCCAAACTGCCTTTAAATTCAGACGCACGCATTTTTTATTTATTAAGCAATAATATTTTGCTTTAATTTTATACTCTGTCTCTTACCACTGGTGGGGGAAAACAAGAGTTATTTATTTTGCTACCTTTAGCTGATCTTATCATAAGAATTCAGACTTTAAGGAGCTGATTGAACCTCTGAGTCTCTTACCACTGGTGGGGGAAAACTACAGAGTTCTTTTTTATCGAAGGACCAAACATGATCCATCCGGCTCGAAGGACCAAAATGAATAGGGATTCCGGGAGAAGGAAAATAACCCAATCTTCATTCGTTGAATTCAAAATATGAACTGATTTTATTTACTAAAGTACGGAGTTTATATAGGAAATCTTAGGCTCTAGGAGGTAACAATTGTTCTTAAGGAGATCTTATTCTAGTACAACTCACACCCACGCATTCGGGGGTTGAAAAATTATTATTATTTTGGGCACGGCGTCGGCCACTTGACATCCTGCCGTCGTGATCGTTTGGGTTAGTTTACAATTACAAGTGTTTTTCCCACAACGCGTGTGGCTGATTGTAATTCTAGTCATATGCTAGGTTAGTTGTTTGTGCCAAAGTACAGTTGTATTATATTTTCTTTAGTGCATCTGATTTGGTGAAGCCGCTTCAGATGAACACGATGTTTATTCTTAAACAGCGATCCTGCCTAACATTGGCAATAAATAAAAAGGCAATAATAAAAAAAAAAAAAAAAATCCTTGCCATAAGAAAAAAAAAAGGCAAAGTGAAAAAAAAATCAGGACAGACCACATTAACAAATGCCCAAGGTTACAAGGGAAGCGCTCCAGAAGGCATTGGAGGAGTGCCCACTGGACGGCCCACGGCCGCTAAGCATAGAAGAGTACCGTGCCAGGCAACCAGCAGCAAGAGCAGAGCTTGCTAGAAGGAGGAGAGAAGAGGACGCACTGAAGGCCATCCCCCTGGTGTTAAGGCCGAAGCGTCGAGGCGGCCACCAGGTCCGGTTCCGGAAACAGCCGGCGGCCCTACTGGCCCAAATCAACAACGATCCGCCACCACCCTGGGCGGAAGCATGCAAGCTGTGGAATAAAATAGACGAGCTGGAAAAGGTGCACCAGAGGACCAAACAGGCGAGGCAACAACAGCAACAGAGCCAGATGCAGCGACCAGCAACAGCAGCAGATGCAGAAACAGCATAAAAAATTTAACAAAAAACAAAAAGTGTGCTATTATATGTAGGCACCTTTGTGGCAAGAGGCGATTTTTGCGCTGGCACTATAAATAATTAATTAATTAAATAATTACTAACAAAATAGAGAAAAAATAAAATGAAAAAAAACTAATATATTGTCCGAAAAATTTTTTTGAATAAGTCTATCATTGCCAAAAATACCCTAGAAAAAAAAGAAAAAATACGTATATACACATATATACATATACATATGCATAATTGAAAAATACACAAAAAGAAAAAAAAAACATATATTTATACAATTAAATATTAAATTCCAATCAGCCGCATATACCCCAACATACCCTAACAAAGAGCACATGTCAACCATGTGCACTCAAAGTTGCACAAACAACATAAGCACAGTTGTAAAGCTCGCCACGATCAAAGCGAGATTCTAAAAAAAAAAAAAGCTCAAGTAAATTTCACAAAGCTTGCAAGCACACGTAAAGCTTTCTGATCGCAGCAAGCTCCTCAAAATTAAAACTGCCCAATACCGAAGTCTAAATACCCTATAAGAAAAATTACAACATTTTTTTTTGGAAATAATTAAATATTAGAAAACAGAATTTTAAACAATTTGAAAAAACAATAACAAAGAAAAAAAATAGAAGAATCAGAAAATGAAATAATTAAGAGAACAAAATTATTTTAAAGGAATTAAAATAAGATAAAACCAAAAGTAACAAAATTTCAATGGACCAGAACATAGAAATATTGAAAGAAAAATTTCAGAAAGCATACAAGTGCCTAAATAAAACAATTTATATACACCCTCAAACCATAAATAAGCACCTTGAAACTATCTTCGACAGTTACAATAGAATAAAGAGTAGCAGTACAGACATATGCAATGAATCTAGCAGTAAAAGCTTTACTGAGCTAATATACAGTTTAAATGAACAACTAATAAGTATAGCAACAAAACATAATATAAAATTCACAATACCGGTAGATTCGAATCTAGAAGCAACTTTTGAACCTCTAGTAGCAAAAGACACAGAAGAACCAGCTGTAAAAGATAACCCAGGAGACATTCAAGATAAACCAGCTGTAAAAGATACCCAGGAGACATTCAAGATATATCAGGTGTAAAAGATAACCCAGAAAACATTCAAGAGAATACAAAACCAAAGATGGTGCAAACAAAGAATGAATTTCTTAATACAGCTTCTAAGCTGATTCAGGAGTATGATGGTGGAGTAGAAAAAATTCAAAGTTTCATAGATTCACTGGAATTAATCAATGAAATAAAAGCAGAACATGAAGAAACAGCTATTAAAGTCATAAAAACAAAACTAAAAGGGGACGTTAGACTACTAGTTACTAATGAAAACACTATAAATGGTATAATCCAAACATTAAAGAAAGAAATTAAGGGTGAAACAGTTCAGGTAGCAGAGGCAAGATTAATGAATTTAAAACAAAATGGCAAGAACGCAAGTTTATTTATGTCAGAAATAGAAAATCTTACTAAATCATTGAAACGCGCTTTCATAACAGACAACGTAAACCCTGAAACAGCAAAGAAATATGCAACTCAAACAGCAGTGAAATGAATCATAAAGAACTGCGATAACGAAAAGGTCAGAGCAATAATAGAAGCAGGCAATTTTACTGAAATGAATGATGTTATAGCTAAATTTGTAAATACATCTACAAATATAGAACAAGATCACAGCGTGTTTTATACTAAAAGAAACAATTACACAAATAGGAACTCGTACAATAATAATAGAAATTATAATAATAATTACCAAAACAGAAACCCAAATGATAATACTAACTATAACAATACTAGGAATTACAATAACTAGAGTAATAATTATAATCGAAGAAATTATAACAATAGAAATACCAAAACTAACTATCCTTCTAAAACATAACAAATAATAATGTCAGATTTACAAATGTAGAAGAAAATTCGGAAAACTCCGAAAGTCCTCTGGTGTAAAAAATCGAACAAATAAAATATATAATTTAAATTGCTACCTTAATAGCTACATAACTTTAAACTTTGACGACGTAGGGACAATAAAATTACTATTAGACACAGGAGCTGATGTATCACTAATAAAACAAGAAATATTAAGAAAAGACAATACAGTTAACATACAAAAACGGACAAAACTTAGTGGAATAGGCAAAGACGTCCTATTTACAATAGGCGAAACCTCTCAACGGTACACACCTTCCAAGTAATAGAAAATGATTTCCCCATCCCATGTGACGGAATCTTGGGGCTTGACTTTATAATAAAATTCAATTGCACACTCAAATTTTCCACCAACAAATTGATAATAGATCCATATAAATCAAGATATAAAATTATAATCAATATAGGGATCAGTCAAAACACACATGTATTCCATATCCCACCTAGAACAGAAAAAATTGTACGCATTACAATATCCTCAAACAATAAAAACATCTTTATCCCTAATCAAGAATTACACCCGGGGGTATTCGTCGCAAACACTATTGCTTCTAAGACTAACCCATATGTCCGCATATTAAATACTAACAACACAGACGTGCAAATTACAAATATAAACCTTCGTGAAAGAACCTCTACATAAATTATGCTCAGAATTTGATGATGTATTCGCAATAGAATCTGAACAAATATCGTCCAACAATTTCTATAAACAAAAATTAAGACTCAAAGACACAACACCAGTCTACACCAAAAACTACAGGATAGCACACAGTCAAAAAAACGAAATCAATAAACAAGTGGACAAATTGATCAATGATGATATTATTGAACCATCAATGTCTGAGTTCAATAGTCCGATTTTATTGGTTCCTAAAAAGTCGCTACCTGGCAGTAAGGAAAAACGGTGGAGATTGGTAGTTGATTATAGAAAAATTAACAAACAACTGGTAGCGGATACATTCCCACTACCCAGAATGGACGATATCCTTGACCAGCTAGGACGCGCTAAATACTTCTCTTGTTTAGACTTAATGTCAGGATTTCATTAAGTAGAATTAGAAGAAAAATCTCGGGACATAACATCATTTTCCACAGATAAGGGCTCATTCAGATTCAAGCGATTACCATACGGATTAAAAATTGCACCAAACTCGTTTCAATGAATGATGTCCCTTGCACTCACGGGTCTATCACCATCCCAAACATTCCTTTATATGGATGATCTAATTGTAATTGGGTGCTCTGAAAGTCACATGATCAGAAACTTAAGGGATGTTTTTGAAACTTGCCGAAAATATAACTTAAAATTGCACCCAGACAAATGTTCTTTCTTCAGACATGAAGTTACTTTTCTAGGACACAAATGCACAAATAAAGGAATTTTACCAGACGAAAGCAAGTTCAAAACGATTCAAGATTACCCGACTCCCAAAAATGGCGACGAAGCCAAAAGATTTGTAGCATTCTGTAATTACTACCGTAGATTCATTCCAAACTTTGCATACCATGCACAATTTATCAATAGATTATCTAGGAAAAATGTAGAATTTATCTGGGATGCAAACTGTCAAGCAGCTTTTGAATACTTAAAAAACAAATTATTAAGCCCACAAATACTCCAATATCCAGATATTAATAAAAAATTCTGTATCACAACTGATGCAAGCAAGATCGCATGTGGAGCCGTCCTCAGCCAAGAATTTGATGGACTCCAATTACCCATATCATACGCATCTAAGGCATTTACAAAAGGCGAAAGCAATAAGTCAACAATCGAGCAAGAATTAACAGCAATACATTGGGCAATTCAATATTTCAAACCATACATGTACGGAAAAAAATTCCTAATCAGAACTGACCATCAGCCATAACATACCTATTTTCTCTAAAAAACCCATCGTCAAAGCTTACTAGAATAAGGCTAGATTTAGAAGAGTTCGATTTTACTATAGAATACATCAGGGGACAAGAAAATTTCGCAGCGGATGCTCTCTCCAGAATTGAATTTGAAAATATAAAAAACATAGAAACTAATAAAATACTTAAAGTAGCAACAAGATCAGAAACAAAAAAATTAATACATAAGGAAAACAAAATTAACAATAGCAGAATAGAAACACCAAGAATATATGAAATAATAAATCCTAACGAAGCCAAAAAATACGCGCAAATTAAATTCAAAAAATGCAAATGTTTTATTTATTTATTTATTTATTTATTTATTTATTTACGTCAACTAACACAGCAGTCGACGAAAAAGCTTAAGCTAAAGACAGATAGTAATTAAATAAAGAAGGTAGCTTAGCTTTATACACAACTAAACATCCCCGGCCCTGCTTTATTACCAAAAATAAAGAAAAATTACTCTCCTTCAACATAGGCGATTTGATCATTAGTGGAAGAATAGATCTAGATCGATTCCTTCCAAGGCTTGAAAAAGAAGCCGATGCTCAAAAAATCTATAAACTGAAGATAGACATGTCAGAAAAACTATTTAGGTCACTTACACCTAATGAACTAAAACAAAAAGGAAAAGACACATTAAAACATTTAGAAATAGCAGTCCTACCTCAAGTAAAAGTAATAACAAATAAAGAAGAAATAAGAAATACATTAAATATCATAATGACCCAATAGAGGGAGGTCACTGCGGGGTAAACAGAACATTAGGAAAAATAAAAAGAGATTTCTTTTGGAAAAATATGTTTCGGGATGTTGCAACATACATCAAAAATTGCGAAAAGTGCAAACTATCCAAAGTAACCAGACACAACCACTCCCCATTGGTCGTAACACCAACCCCTGCAACCACTTTTGACACAATAATAATAGATACAATTGGACCATTACCAAAAACAATGAACGGTAATGAATACGCAGTTACTATTATCTGCGATCTGTCCAAATATCTCATATCAATACCAATACTAAACAAAAGTGCAAAAGCGGTTGCAAAGGCAATATTTGAAAAATTCATTTTAATTTACGGTTCAGTGAAAACAATTCTAACAGACATGGGAACAGAATATATGAATTCAATACTAATAGAACTTTGCAAAAATTTTAACATAACTAAAATTAACTCCACGGCGCACCATCATCAAACTCTTGGAACAGTAGAAAGAAGCCATAGAACTTTCAATGAATACATCAGGTCATATATATCCATAAAAAAGACCATTGGGATGAATATCTAGCATACTTCACATATTGCTTTAACACCACTCCATCCACCGTACATGGTTATGCACCTTTTGAACTAGTCTTTGCAAAACATCCTAATACTGTCCCATTCTCGTCTGAAACGGTAGAACCCATTTACAACATTGATGATTTCAATAAAGAAATAAAATTTAAATTACAAATAGCACAAAATAGAGCGAAACTGCTTATCGAAAAATTTAAAGCATTACAAAAAGAAACATATGATAAAAACACAAAAAAAGTATCGCTAACTGAAGGACAAGAAATACCTTTAAAAAATGATACAGGACATAAATTAGATAACAAATACACAGGCAAATATACAATACAAAGCATAGGTCCTAACAATAATATAGTAATAGCGGATGATAAAAACAAAAAGCAAACAGAATAAAAATAATATAAATTTATATATATGAGAAAAATAAAAATTTTCTTTTTAAAAAAAGGAGGTGTAGTATACTTTTAGGGATAAGATTAGGCCACATACTTTTAGGGATAGATTATAAGTAATTAGAACTTAAGCATAATGTCTAGCTTTAAGTACCGTTAAGGACACTAGCCATAAGACCAATATAAACGTTCTCCTATAAATACCGGGCTTGCGGCCCCAATAAATCACTTCAAGTCAAACCTTGCCTTCGCCTATTTCAATAATACAATAAAGTTGATAAAATCGAACCAGTGTGTAAATTGAATCTTCACAACTTTGGGACAGGAACAAAGTCGCACAGCCGCTCTTTAAAATCGAGCTCCAACCAGATGCAAAGCGGTCGAAGCCAAATGAAGTGCACCCGATCTACAACCTACCGCTTCTATTGCAAAGAAGAATCACCGTAGAGGAGCCCCATAAGAGACACCATCCACCGCAGTGTAAAAACTGCCAGGATACAACCACACCTCTAACAATTGTAATCTTAGGTCAGTGTGTGTTGGCTGCGGCGAACATCATGAAGATGGCATTTGCACCAAGGACAGAAACAACGTCGCACTACGACTACGCAGCAACTGTGGAGGGAACCACACGGCCAACTACAGAGGATGTCCTGTCTTCAAGGATCTTAAATCACACCTAAACGGCCGCAAACCCCCACCTGGACCAAAAATCCCCTTCAACGCCTCCAAAACTACACCGGAGGTTTTCTTCGCCAATGCTGTTAGATCATCCAACATAACTGCTACAACCAGTCCTAGTGTATCCTTCGCTAGTGTGCTCCGAACTGGACAGACGGAGCCCGCGAAAGAGACCGCGTCACTCCACCATCTACGGAATCCGCAACCTAGCGCACCAGAACTTGGCCAGCAAACTTGTAACGATCCTTTTTCGTCCTTCGGGATATTTACAATATCTCTTGGGCTAGGTTCGGCACAACAAAATTTATTTTGTGCCCCGGTGAAATTAGAACAGGTTTGTTTAATGATTTGTTTTTGTGGTATGTTTATTTACGATTGTTTATGGGCTTGGTTGGATATGACAAGTTTCTTTAGAGGAGTCCCGACCTCGGGCAGTGCCGCTTATGACTGGGGTCCCTCGACGCTCGATCCTAGTCCGCTTCTCGTTCCCTGTGTCTCCTCTGGTTCCTGCTCCGGACTTGTAATACGATTATCCTGTCTGATGTCTCCCTTGTCAGAATAATACCGGCGCGTTAATTGGCCGTAGGATATATCCTCTGGCTTTACTCTCACGCTACTGGCGTATTCTGATCTTTTAGGGATGTTATTGTCACCTCAGTGCCTCTGACTGCGTTTCTAAGATGGTCTTTGCGTGCTCGTAGCCACAAGGATAGATCCTGTGGCCGTTTGTTGTAGGGCGGAATTCTCGCAGCAATTGGTGTTCGTCCCAAAATATAGATCCTGGAATTTCGGTAACAGGATATATCCTTGTACCTTCCAATATGCTGGGAATCGTCCTGAAGCAGTTTGACCTTTCTTGATTCTTGCCTGGGCACGGTGTTTTAGTCCTATTCCAAGGACTTGCTGGTTACAGGATAATTTGAGAGGTTACTCGTAAGGCCGTCTCAAATTATTCAGATTTTTCTTGATCCTTGCACTTGTTTTGTTTCACTAGTCTGAGCTTTTAAGGTTACTCGTAAGGCCTTAAAAACTCCATTGGTTGATCACGACTTGTAGACTTGATGATCTTTGATTGATGGGCGTTGCCTTTATATAGGCAGCTCCCACGGCCTCAGGAATAGATTGGTGTAGTACCGCTATACAGCTGGTACATTTCCATCGGCCCTCTGCTTTCACCCACGCATCCACTTGTTGCTATGCGTGGTGAAAGTCCCGTAAATCCTTGGCGCATATGTCCACTTTCTCTGTGGCTGCGCGCCCATTTATTCCTTGTCCTTGTCTTTCTTGCCTGTACATATTGACTTGCATCACTTTCTCATGTTGGCGTCGCCTTCCCATTGGCCGCCACACGTATCCCGTTTAATTTTCGCTGCTTTCCCTTTTCTGGCGGCGCTGCCGTCGCCCGTCGCTCCCCTCAATCCGCTTGTCATATATATAATATATATATGATATATATATTCGTTAAACTTAGTCTTTAATTTAATAATAATTAGCCTGATAATTTAATATACAACATCGTTTAATTTCCCATGCAATGCACTTTCATACGCATATCGTATCTATTAGATAGCGGGCTTCCCCAATGCTCAATCCCTCCCCCTTCGGTACGCACATTCCCCTATCCAATCCACAAACCATTATCGTTTCATATAATAGCGGACGTTGACCATACTATGCGCAGTACGTTCAAGTGGCCCCTACGACACCAGGACAAAGCCTGTTACGCGCGAGCCCAATCAGATAACTGCCCACCTCCCACCCGACCGACCGAGGGGTGCAGCCGTTGACCGCACGGCACGAATCGCGTGGACAAAATACACAATAGAAAAGACAGACAAACACATAATACTAAAGCTATCTATTAACTAAATGGGATAGGATAGATGTTTTAAGCATATTAATAGAAAACTCTGAGCCGATTACAGGGGATAGAAGATTGTAATCAGAGCAGAGGATCCTAAAAGGTTCATGCATAGCATAGTTAGAAGAACAACGACTAAGGGATAAAGGTATTAAAGGATGTCTACTTCGTCTACATGGTACCGACAGATTCACCTGAGCTAATAACTCAGGCGAGTCGATATCACCAATTAGGAGCTTGTGCATAAAAATGACACCAAGCATAATTCTACGGTTAGTTAGGGACGGAAGGTTAATCAAGAGAAGTCTACTAGAATACGAAGGCAAATCGACATTGCGATCCCAGCTTAAGCCACGAAGAGCAAATAGCAAGAACTGCTTTTGAACGGATTCTAGTCTAATCTGGTGCGACTCATATTGAGGTGACCAAATGCAAGATCCATACTCTAAAATAGGACGGACAAGCGAAGTAAAAAGAACTTTAGTTGTATAGGGGTCATCAAATTCTTTTGACCATCTTTTAATGAAACCCAGGACACTCATGGCCTTTGCGACCGTGGTGGAAATATGGGTGTTAAAATTTAACTTATGGTCCATAAGTACGCCCAAATCATTCATATTATTTAGACGTTCTAAAGGGCTGTTGTTTAGAAAAAAAGTGACAAGTTGAGGAGAGTTACGAAAAAAAGTCATTACCTTACATTTGGTAGTGTTAAGATTTAGTAGATTAAACTGGCACCAGGATTGAAAGTTTTTAAGATCAGCTTGTAGCCGACTAAATGAATCTGTATCTTTATAAGTAAGACAAAGCTTGACATCGTCAGCATACATAAGCACACGCGAATGAACAATGACTGATGGAAGATCGTTAATAAATAGTGTGAAGAGCAGAGGGCCAAGATGACTACCTTGAGGTACACCAGAAGTCACAGAAATGGAAACGGAAAAAGAAGACTTAAAAAGTACCTTCTGTTTTCTATTTGTAAAATATTCTCGAACCCAAGAAAGGAAAAGGGGTGGAAACCCAATGTCGCTCAGCTTAGAAAGTAATAGGGTATGATTAACGGAATCAAAGGCTTTGCTGAAGTCAGTGTATATGACATCAGTTTGCTTACCATTTTTGAACCCCTTGATAATTATTGATGTAAATTCTAAAAGGTTAGTAATTGTAGATCTACGTTTCACAAACCCATGTTGGGATGGCGAAATAATAGAGCTGCAAAAATGTTGCAATTGAGAAGTTATAATTTTCTCAAAAGCTTTCGGAATAGCGGACAATTTTGAGATACCCCTATAGTTAGAGGCTTCGGACTTTTTGGCATTTTTATGCAGAGGAATAATATACGACTCCTTCCAAATAGATGGAAAAGAGGAAGATTCTACAGACAATAAAAACAATTTTAAAATGGGTTTACATAATGCGTTTGCACAGAACCTGAGTACACATCCAGGAATACCGTCTGGCCCCGGCGAATAAACAGATTTAACTAATTTAAGTTCGCTAAGAATAGAACTTTCATCAATCACTGGATTGAAAATGCAATTAGCCTTTTTTAAATGATAAGGATACGGACTTGCTCGATAATCCGTTGAGGAATAAGTTGTTTTGAAAAAACTCGCAAACATATCGGCAATTGCCTGATCAGTGCTCGCTTTTTTATTTTGAAAAGACAAAAAAGATGGGTGCACAGAGGTCTTACGTTTAGAATTAACAAAATTATAAAATTGTTTAGGGTCAGAAGAAAACTGAAGCTTACACCGCTGAAGATAATTCTTATAGCATTGTGTATTAAGCATCATGAATTTTGAACGAGCGACTGTATACAGAGCATAATCTGATGAACGACGTGTTTTTTGAAACTTCTTATAATATCGTGTCTTCACATTTTTCAAATTGGATAGCTCGCGAGAGAACCAGGGAGGTTTGTTAAGCCGCTCCAGCCTACCAAGAGGCACACAAATATCAAAGAGTGAATTCAGAGTATCATAGAAAAAACGAACAGCCGAGTTCATATCACTACAATTGTACAGATAAGACCAATCGGTAGTAGCAATGTTTTCATTAAGGCTGGCAAAGTCAGTCCTACGAAAGCACCTAGTTAGTGGTAACTCATTTGAACCAAGTAATGGTGAAAGCAAGGGCAAATCAATTTTTAAATTTAATGTAGGATGAAATTTGTCTTCTGGAAGAACAAATGGTTCGATCCTAGAAACCTCACAATAAGAAGAATCCAATACAAAAATAAGATCTAACGATTTTCCATTAGAATTTAAGACAGGATTGACTTGGGATAAAGATAAGCCTAGAAGGCAACGTGGTAGATTCATCTGTTAGTGACCATGCTAAAGCGGGTAAATTAAAATCACCCACAACTATGAGCATGTCTTGACTCGAAACTAAAGAGGAGACAAACTGAATTGCCTCTAAATGATTTTGTAATGACCGGGTTCCATTTGAGAAGAAATAATCTTGAAGACGGACACGTCAGTGTCAGTTGGTTCTAGTTATCCGATTGATTCTTTATTCCAAATTATTATTTTGCTTAAGCTAAGTTTACATATATATTCTTATGCTGCGACTTATGCGACAGCTACAAAAGAGAGGGAGAGTGTCAGTACATACATACATATTGTTGAAGCGCATGCATCAAAGTGCTTGGTCAGCGTTCCCACGCTGGCCTGGCTCTAGCTCATGTTACGCTTGTGCATACATTGCTTATGTGAATATATGTATGTGCATATACAAATGCACATACATATATGATCATGCTTAGCTGTAGATTTATGTGAATATGTTTATTGTTATTCCTTTTTAGTCTATCCTTATGAACTTCTTGTTCCCTATTTTTCCTATTCTTTATAACTACATTATTATTTTTCTCTATACTAATGACCTCAAACGGTCCTATATAAGAAGATTCTAATTTATGACCTGTTTCATTCTTGAGATAAACTTGGTCTCCTATTTCTATTTTAAAATCTAATACTTTGCTATCATTTATTTCTTTTTGCTTAATTTTATTTTTTTCTAAAAGAATTCGAGCTCTCTTACACGCGTTTTCTAATCTAAACTTAACTTCCTTAGAATAGTCTTCTATATTATATATTGGATCTATAGTATTAACGCTATTAAATTGAATTGGTAGGTTACTTTGTCTACCAAATACAAGTTCATATGGACAATAATTATGTGTTACTGATGGTGTTGTGTTAAAACAATACACGAAATACTGTAACCATATGTCCCAATCAGTTTTATCTACTGAAATATATGAACGAATGTACTCGTTGAAGGTCCTATGACTTCTTTCAACGGTACCTAATGTCTGGTGGTGGTGTGCTGTGGACGTTATATTGTCTATTTTTAAATACTTACACAAGTCATTTATAATGGAATTTTTATATTCTGTTCCCATGTCCGTAATGAACGTCTTCATTGGACCGTACTTCAGAATAAAAGATTCGACTATGGCTTTTGCCACAGTTGTTGCACTTTTGTTTGCCACAGGAATTGCTACTAAATACTTTGTCATTCCCATTTTCCGAACGTGGTAGTGGACCAATTGTGTCCACTATCACTCTGTCAAAAGCATATTGTGGAGTTTCGGTTATAATCATAGGTGATCGTGTATGTTTCGTCGTTTTCGACGTCAGGCATTTTGGACATTTATTAATGTACTTTTTAACATATTTAGTCATGTTTTTCCAATAATATCGTCTCTTTATTTTTGGAATTGTTTTATTTATGCCTGTATGACCTCCTTGAATTGGATCTTCATGGAATGTAGACAATATAGCTTCTTTTTCTTTCTTATTATTTACTTGGGTCACCGGCTTGAGTAGCGCTACTCTTAAAAATTGTAAAATTCTATTGCCCATATTTTTGAAAGATTCTATTGAAATAGTTTCAAAGATCTTTTCGCTCGGTGCCACTTTGACTTTGGTGATACTAAGTATACCGGCTTCTTTTACGAGCCTTTGAAAAAACTGACCTAAGTCGAGAATTCCATTGGTATAGATATCGCAAATGTCATTTCTTGCTATAACTTTCTTGCCATGTTTGAATGTGGTCGAGGAATCAGTTATTCGCAAGGTCACTACTTTTCGTACTTCGTCATTTACAATAACGTCAAATACGTTGGGCTTGGAAGCTTTTTCAATATTTTGCCTTGGCAATAGTTCTTGTTTATTTTCTGCGCAGAAATTGTTTTGTCTACTTTGGTACCTGGTAGTGACTTTCAGGATTCTTTTGTTCATGTCAATTAGATCGGATATTGTTATCCTTGATAGGGCGTCTGCCACAAAGTTATCTTTACCTCTCAAATACTCTACTGTAAAGTCGTACTCTTCCAATTCTAGCCGCATGCGTGTCAGTTTTGAACTCGGGTTGACCATGGAGAACAAATATGTTAATGGTCTATGGTCTGTTCGCACTGTGAAATGTTTTCCATATATATATGGTCGAAAATATGTTATTGCCCAGTGTATTGCTGCTAGCTCTTGTTCTGTAGTACTTTTGTTGCTTTCACCTTTAGTGAATGCTCTTGATGCATATGAAACTGGAAGCTGGAGTCCATTATAGTTTTGTGTTAAAACTGCTCCACATGCTTGTTTGCTTGCATCTGTGATTATGCAAAATTCTTTGCTAAAATCCGGGTACTGCAATAGATTAGGTTGAACGAGCTTTTCTTTTAAGTATTGTAATGCATTTTCGCATTCTGCTGTCCATTCGAATGGAACATTTTTTTTTTACATAATCTTGTTATGTGCCGGGAATATTCGGTGAAATTTTTTATGAAACGTCTATAGTAATTGCAAAATGCAACGAAACGTCTAGCACTATCTGCATCATGTGGGACTGGATAATTCTTGATGACGTCAAATTTTGTGTCGTTCGGCAAGATTCCTTTATCTGTGCATTTTTGACCTAGGAATGTCACCTCATGCATAAAGAATGAGCATTTTTCTGGATGCAGTTTTAGATTATTTTTTCTGCAGAGTTTAAAAACATCTACTAAATTTTTAATCATATGTTGTTCAGAACAACCAATAACGATTAAATCATCCATATAGAGGAAAGCTTGACTTGGCTCAAGCCCCGAGAATGCTATTGTCATCATTCTCTGAAATGAATTAGGTGCTATTTTTAGACCGAAAGGTAATCGTGTAAAACGATATGAGCCATTGCTCGTTGAAAAAGACGTTATATCTCCTGATTTTTCTTCTAGTTCAATTTGATGAAAACCTGACATTAAGTCAAGGCAAGAAAAATATTTTGCTCTTCCCAATTGATCAAGAATATCATCAATTCTGGGGAGCGGAAACTTATCTGACAGCAATTTTTTGTTTATTTGACGATAGTCAATTACTAATCGCCAGTTTTTTTCTTTAGATCCCGAAAGTGTTTTCTTTGGGACTAGCAAGAGTGGGCTATTATAAGGCGAAACAGATGGTTCAACAATACCCTGTTCGATTAACTTTCCAACTTGTCGCTGGATCTCGTTTAGTTGGCTATGCGGACTCCGGTAATTTTTCACATATACCGGTTCATCATCCTTAAGTCTTAATTTTTGTTTATAAAAATTATTTGTTGTGATCGGTTCGGTGTCAAGTCCGAACACATCACTATACTCAGTGCATAACTTTTCGAGTTTGTCTTTGAATAGTATTGGGAAATTTTTCTTCAATTTATGAATTACAGATTCTTTTCTTATATCTTTGGTATTTTGAACTATATCGTAGTTCGAAAGTGATTCAAATTTTATATTGTTAACGCCTACTATTTGGCATTTATCTGTGGTATTTAAAAATCGGACAAAAGTACTTTGGGCTGTTGCAACAGTGTTTGCAACATAAACGCCCGGTTTAATTTCCTGATTCGGAATTAAAATGTTATCTTCTGCTGAAGATAGTTCTATTTTGCGTACCATTTGGGATCTTGCTGGTAGAAGTGTTGAGTTATTACCAGAATTGAATGTTATTGGAACATAAATTGGGTACGTTAAATTTGGTGGCGGAACTATTGTAATCTAATTGGCAATTAAATCTTTTCATGAAATCTAGTCCTATTATTCCATCGCAGGGGATTGCGAAATCTTCATGAAGTATATCAAATTTATATGGAATAATGTATTTGTCTGTTTGTAGCTCAATTCAGGCTAGTCCTTTGGATTTTATTACTCCTTCTCCTATGCCTCGAATGTCTACAGTTTTGTTTACTTGGATGTCGTGAAATACATCATAATTTTCTTTTATTATTGAAATGTCTGCACCGGTATCAATTAAGAATGTTATTTTCTTATTTGTTTTAACATTCTTAAATGATACGAAATTATTAAGACTTAGGTTAATGGAATAGACTTTATTTTTTAATTTTGAGCATTTGGAGGATCTTGTCCGTTTCCCTGGTCGCTTTGGGTAATTCGGACATTTGTGTTGTTGTAACCATTCTGTTGGTTATTTGTATTTTGTCTATTATTATTGTGTCCACCTCCACGGCCGCCTCTTTGGTAGCGTGAATAATTTCAGCCTCGTTGGGCTCTGTGGGCATCATTATTTCTCCAATTCGAGTTGTTATTGTTCCAATTCGAGTTGTTTCTCCAGTTACCATTATTGTTATAGCGGCGTCTGCCGCGGTCATTATGCTGGGCATAAAAAATGGTATTATTTTGAAAACTTTCTGTGGAGCCCGCTTGGACTATGGACTTGGACTATGCTAGGGTGCCTGTTGTTTATTTTTTCAAAGTACCTGTCACAATGGGTCATTTTTTTTTTTTTATTTTTTTATTTTTTATATATATATATTTTATCTTTTGTTAAAAAGGTTTTGATTTAAAATTGCTTGTGTGCATATGTATTTTTAGATCTTATCTAGATCATTAGCTTGGCTGAGAGCTCTTCTTGTTACACATATATTGTGTAATAGGTAAGCCTTATACAATACATATGTGCACAATATTATGACAATTATTAATAGTAGTATGTTCGTTAATCTCATATCAGCATTTGATGATTCAATTTTATTTATGACATTCGCAGTGGAGTCCACTGATTTTGTTTCGATTAACCCCATTGTGGGTATAACGGATTTATCATCAAATTTACTTATGCTATTATTGAACATACGTATGGGATTTTTGTTTTTATTTATTACAAGTATACAAAAATATGAAATAAAGTTCATAAAGACAGGTTAAAAACTTTTGTTTAGCAATTACTTTAATTTTTTTCATAAATATGTTTTGACCGGTATATTTGTCTGAATTTGATTTCTATTTGAAATATTGAAATAAAATTGTTATGGATTCATGCATATTTTTTTTTTTAAACTATTTGTGAAGAGAAAAAAAAAATAAGAGAGAAATAAAATTTATCTCAACTGTGTCTTGCACAGCGAGCCGGAGACGTGGAAAAATTATAGAGAATTTGGTTGGCTCACAATTCAGGTATACATTTCATTTGTTTTATTTTTTTTTTTTTTTTTAATTCTCCAACCACATTGTTAGTAGTTCGCAAGTTGCACTTTCGTGCTCCAACTTGCTATTAAGCTTATAATTAGAATTATTAAATTAAAGGCAAGTTAAGGCTTGCGCATTTCTGCGGCCCCCTTGCGTTTCTTTGCTCTTTGGCGAAGTTCAGCTTTCAGGATGTCAATACGCTCTATGCAGCGTTGTCGGTCTTCCTCCGTCTTCAGAGTGGCCAGTAAGTCTACTTCCAGCCTCTTCTGCTGGAGTAGCTTGTGTATTTGGCCTCCTCTTTTGGTCTTCTTTGGCTCTGGCTTTGTAGATTTTGTGTTGCGGGCCCGGTACTCAGCTATTGTGAGTGGGCGCGGTCCATCGTTGGGATACAGCTCTAACGCTTCCTCTAGCGTCGGTGCATCCCTTTGCTCGATAGGAGCAGATTCCGCAAAGGGAATATCTTCACTGTTCATTCGTGTTCCTTGTTGGTTGATTGGTCGGTTTCGAACGCCACTGCCGAAAAGATGGATACTTGACGGGGGCGGGAATTCGTTGTTTTTTGTGTGTGTGTGTCTTTGTTGTTTTTCTTGCTTAAAACGTTCAATTGAATTCTTTGTTTTTTTATAAAGATTGTTGGTTTAAAACCGGGTGGGGGGAGAGCTGGAACTGGAACTGGAGCTTGGAGCTTGAGCTTTGAATTAACGTTTTTTGCCAGGGTTGCCAGACTGCTTGCTGCTGCTGCTAATGCTGCTCTCTATCGCTAAAGTAGTTGCAACACATTGTGAGACATTGTTTTATGCTTTTTTTTTGTTTGTTTTGTTGAAATTTTCTGGGTTTTTTTTTATTGTTGCTGTTGTTAGCATGGAGAGTCCTTGTAGGTCCTTTAGAGTCCTGTCACGGTCGCCATGTAATAACCGGGTTCCATTTGAGAAGAAATAATCTTGAAGACGGACACGTCAGTGTCAGTTGGTTCTAGTTATCCGATTGATTCTTTATTCCAAATTATTATTTTGCTTAAGCTAAGTTTACATATATATTCTTATGCTGCGACTTATGCGACAGCTACAAAGGAGAGGGAGAGTGTCAGTACATACATACATATTGTTGAAGCGCATGCATCAAAGTGCTTGGTCAGCGTTCCCACGCTGGCCTGGCTCTAGCTCATGTTACGCTTGTGCATACATTGCTTATGTGAATATATGTATGTGCATATACATCAATGTATATATATATAAACATATTCAAGTGCACAATTATATTTTAATGCGTATATGTTTAATTGTTTATACTTGCAACAGGGTGTTACAAGTTGAGCTCATTGTACTGAATGATTATTTGTATGAATATACTAAAATTTAAATATACCACCATGTCTGACAATGGGGGAATATAGGAACAAGTAATGAAAGCATTAAAAGATTTAAAATTTACTTTAACACCGACAAACTCAATCTCCTGGGTACTAGAAAATTGAATCATTTCAGATGATAAAGCAGCATCAACAGCTATCAGAACGCCACCACCTATGCGAGAAATCCGGTCACGTCTGTAAATAGAAAAGTTTGTGGAAAAAACCGATGCATCAGCAATATCAGGTTTTAGCCACGTCTCTGTGAAAGCTAGAATGTTATGCTCAAAAGAAAGACTATCTACATAGAGATTAGGAAGTTTAGATTTCAGTCCTCTAACGTTCTGGTAACCCAGGTTAAGGGACGAAGCTAGTTTTTTGACACACCAGCAGATGCTGATGTGGCAGGAATAGTATTAGTTGTTGTTGTAGGCAAGCGAATCGGTTGCCGATTTTTCTTTTTTACAGTATATTCCTTAACTATTATATGTTTAGGCCAAAAATCTTCTCGACATATAGTGTCGAAGATATTGGCAGAAACACTAATTTTAAAGGACGAAATGTCCCGAGAATAAGAAAATTTAAACTTCTCCACCGCAATATTCGAGACGTTAACTTTCTTCCGAATATAGGCTATTACATCATCAGATGTGACAACAGGGTCTAGCCTAGAAACAAATATATGTTTCTTTGGTGGTATGCCAACGAGAGGCCGCGGTCCCGAAGCGTCAGCCGCAGCAGTAACGTTGGACAAGTCACCCACTGCAGCAGTCAACTTGTTTACGGGGCCCTCGATACTTTTAGAACTATCGGCAATTTCCATTGGAATGGGTAATTGCCCAGACACATCGGACACTACAATAGGCATCGTTTTTAAGAGATCATTCCCAGGTGATACCGGTAATTCATTACTAATAGCATTCACAACCGGGCTCTTAAGCGATATCAATTGCTGTACATTAGGAGTGGACGGTGCATGAGACCGGTCGGGGACGATAAGAGACGCTGGCGGATCTACAGATACAGAAACACCCCAAGGACTGGTCCTTTTACGTTTCGGAGACTCATTCATAAGCGGTAAACTTCTGAACTGAATCTCCACCGCAGTAAACTCCGCTTGGAGTTTATTAAAGCCTGCCCTTAAAGTGTCAAAACTATCTCTAGTCCGCCTCATGAAAGAGCGCATCTCATTCTCGACCTCCCGGCAAGCATCACATCCATATTTTAAGCCACCACCTTTAGCAATAGACTCCTTGATTCTGCCTGTGTAACCTGCATACTTAACGTGATCCGCATTGTCACACAACCAACAAAGAATGTAATCATGGGAGTCAACTGCATTAGTGACAACTATGCAATTATTATTAGAGCATTATTGCCTAAGCAAAGCACGGCACGCATACACATACAGTTCATTGAAATTTTGGGATCTGAGGTTTTATATCCAATACTATCATATTGCTAAATTTCATGCGGATACTCCAATTTTTATGAAAATGTTTCTTCTAGAGCTAGGTCCGATCAGGACAATTTTCATACTTTATCTTACCGGGGTAATAAAAAGCACCCAAAAAAAATTTCAACCCGATAACCCGTCCGCAGCGACGGACGGACGGACATGGCTATATCGACTCAGCTTCTCATGCTGATCAAGAATATATGTACTTTATGGGGTTGGAAATGTCTCCTTCTGTGCGTTACAAACATCTGATCAATTTTAGAATATAAAATTTTAAATATAACAAAATATGTGTATAAGAATATACTGACCAATTTTGACACAAGGGTTAATGTGCAGAGTAAACGTTCTCAACTAATAAATTAAAAGTACAAGAAAACACAAAAAATAAAATACGTACCACAGAGTCGCGGGTAGGCAAAAGACGAGAATAGGACAAGATAAGGAAAGAGCGGAGATAAACAAAACAACAACACCGCTAACGGAAGTATTGTTGTAAGTATTAATCTATGTTTATTGAAACAAAAGCACTGAAAATTCGGACGCTGAAATTTTCATTAAACCGATAATGAGTTTAAAAGTTATACAATTGTATTAAAGTATAGGATATAGTTGTAAACTATCAACCTAACTATATTTTACAAGCACTGGCACCTAAGGCCTTCGGCTTAGACGAAAACTACATCCATACACTAGCCTGGGAAACGAACCCGTATCCTCGTTGTTTAGTTGACTAAATGACTAGGCCACTTAGACAACTCACTACCGACTGCAAAAAAAAAAAATAAATAAAGTTATAGAAAAGTAAAACTAAGTAAGAAAAAAATAAAATTTGATAAAAAACACGAAAACACAGAAAAAAAAAACACGATAGTTTTAAGATACGCTAAGATAGTAGGCCCTTTTTCGCAAACATTAGACTTTTTAGAAAAAACGCTTTTTCATTTTGACGGCTATAGTTAAGAAAAAAGTAACAGAAGAAGTAAAAAAAAGTGCAAGGGTACACAAACTTTGACGCGGTCAAAGTTAGCCCCAGTTCTGTTTTTTTTTTGGATTGGGATATAATAGAAAACAACTGGTATTCTACGAGGGTATAACAGCTTCCGCCCCCGTTTTTTTCAATAAAACAGATTTTCTTGCAAACTATTCGTGTAAAATATACAAAATTTGGTATGCGGACTCGTCATACATACATAAGTGCGAAGATAAAATGCAATATTCATTTTTGCCACGCCCCCGTCAGCCTTCTTGGGATTGAAAACTATGTAACTAACTTTGAACAACAATGTTGTAACTAACTTTGAACAACAATGTTGTAACTAACTTTGAAAAACAATGTTGTATTTTTAATAGATTTTTCTATAGTAACTGCCATAAAGCTTCCGTTCTCTGTTGATAGCTCCTAATTTTTTGTCGGTATTTATTGTTTCTCTCAATTATTAATTGTGCATATTTCTTTTACGCTTTCGACGGTGTATGTTGCTTGATACCCTTGTTTTTTGTTTGCATGATTTGCCAAATTAATTATTTTTTGTGCTTTAGTGTTTGGTGTATTTTATATTTTGTGCTTTTTTCTTTCGTCATTGCTTCTGCAGTTTCTTTCCTCATCGCCATCTCCTCCAGTACCATCACTGCTAGTGTTTTTTTTTTGTTCTTCTTCTTTATTTTGTATTCAGATTCTCTCCCGCGTAATCAGATTTAAACCGCTTCTAAAAACCTTATTTTATAATTGTTCTTGTGCTCTTATACTGTGCGCTCGAGCTGTCTCTTTGTTTTATTTGTAAGTATTAGTTTTGTATCGATAATTATTATAGTGCTGTGTATTTAAATATCGGGCTGAAATTTTTTTTCGGGTTTTTTTATTACCCGGGAAAAATAAAGTATGAAATTCATAAGGATCTGACCACTATATCATAGAGCTCTAGAAGAACTAGAAGAAACATTTTCATAAAAATCGGAGTATGCTATGAAATTTACATATGTGATAATATTGGATATAAAACCCCAGATCCCAAAATTTGAATGTGATTGGATAAATATAACACACACAGACGCAACGCTACATGAACTGTATGTGTATGCGTGCGTTGCTTTGCTTTGGGAATAAGGGAAGAAGAAGAACAAATTGTAAAATAGAGAGTAAAATTGTTTTGTTTGTATATTGATGAATTGAGTTGCAGAAAACAAATTTTGAACATGTAAAATTATTATTACCAAGGACTGCAAGGGTATATAAACTTCGGCATAGCCGATGTTAGCTTCTGTGATATTTTTGGCTTGTTATCTACCTACTTACAAGCAAGCTGGTCGTTTTGATAATCAGTTAAAACGTGCTGGCCTTAAAGGCCGTGACTATGACAAATTTTCTGCTTTGTCTGTGTCTTATGTTAGCCTGAGCTTTGCTTAATGCGCTGGACTTGTCAATCTTGTGCCAGCCAGCAGTTAGATTTTAGCCGTATTTACAGGGATCATCGTTTCAAGTAATTTTTTTAAAACAAACTGGCTAAACAGCTGTCTAAAGAGTGTGACTCTACCGTACATTTATTCTCGTAAGTTCGTTCCACCTTCTCAGAAGTTGACCAAATAAGTGTACCCTTAAGTTACCTCATAAGCAATCGCCTATACCATCTTCTTGTCCCTCTTTATGCTCTTCTTTTTCGATTGAAGTACCCTGTACACAAGCCCAGGTGTATCTCAATCTATCCTTCACGGGAACTCTGTTCAATTACTCTGATCCCATTCACTCGACGATTCTAATGGTCCCCGCCTCCACTAACTGTAGTGCCTAACACAAACAATTATTCATCTCAAAATTTAATCTATTTGTAATTCTTGGACTTAGGGCTTAGTTGTACACGAGTTTGTACAAAAAGCGCTCCCGGCCGGTACATATACACCTTCTTAATTTTCTTTTTTATTACCCGCATCAAAAAACTAATAACGTCTAATTTGAGCATTCATGATCAAAATGTAAGAGGACCTCTTACCAAGCTCTCGAAACTGTTCTGTGAAAGCCAAACGTTTTCAGTTAACACTTAGCTTTTTCTGAAACTTGGAACAACTCCTCTTTTTTGGTTCTTTCTAATAACTTTATTTCTTACAGGCTTGATCGTGTTGTTCATATGTTGTGCCGATTGATTTGCCCTTAAGTGTTGAGTTTATTTGCGTTCAAGTTACATGTTCCAACTTTAGCTTGTATACAGGGGTGGTCAAAAGTATATACACAATTAACTTTTTTTGTATTTTGTGTTGTTATATTATTCCGGCCTCTGATATTATGACCTACATGCACCATGCTGATGCTCTGCAAACAATTTCAAATCGTCTTAAAGATCGTGATTTTCTTCTAGTCTTTGGTGATTTTAACTTGCCTAATATTTCTAGGCTGTTTGATGATAATCTCCCTTAGTCGCTCATATCTCTCGCTGAATTCATTAATTAACTTTTCTAAAAGAATCCTTGATCTTGTTTTTGTCTCGGATACTACTGTTACAGCCCCTTGTGGATAAGGATCTTCAGGCTTGATCCTTATCACCGCACAGTGGTTGCGCTTGTATGGAGTGAGCGGCCAAAAATACTTCTAGTAGAGATATCGAGCTAAAATTTTTACTGAAAGGTCTATAAAAGATTGTAACTATAATATATAAAAATGGATAGATTTGGACAATCGCACTCCCATCTGTTCACCCACTTCCATCCAAAGAAAATATTTATTTTTGTTTTTATTGTAAAGTTTATTTTTTAAACTGTGTCTTCTAATAAATCTATAGTAGACCTTAATAGCATGGACCTTTGTTTATTAGTTAGTTTTCTGATTCCTGAAATTAAAGGATCTGAGCTTAAAAGTAATCTGTTCATTAAATCTGTATTTGTTATTACTCTTGATAGTTTTCGGGTGTGCTTCAATCTAAATATTTTAATGTCTTTATTTCTCGCCTCTGCGGCTTCTTCAGAAAGCTCTCCGATTGGTACCAAGCAATGCTTTATTACTTCAGAGCCGTGTATTAATACCTTATGGACAGTCGGAGGAAGATAATACCAAGGATATTCATCGACAAGCAGCTTAGCGGTTTCAAAGGCATAGTCCCTGAACTTCTCTGCATTTATTTTGTGTCCTGAAGACATGGCTTCAAGAATTGTTGAACATCTTAGAATTAAAGCCTCATCGAGACCCGTAATTTTGGCAGATTCATGTGGATTGGTGAAAAACTTTCTTGCTGTGTTGCCATCATTAGAAGTTCCACTTCCACCAGCTTTTGGCTTGTCGACTATTAAGCCCATTAAATTTCGAAAGTCAGACTGAATTTGTTGTTTCCTTTTTAGAAGCATCTGCTTTCCCTCATGAGTGCGAATTTGCCAGGCTTTTTGGTCTAGCCGATACGAAATATGAAGAAAATATTCGAAAAAACGCATATATGAATGTAATAGGGAGAGTCCAAATCTATAGCGTTCATCCCGTACTGATTTTTCGATGCATTTATCCAAATCATTCATTTCCGTAGGCTTTGCCCCGCATATATAACATTTTGCTAAAGATGTTTGGTTTAAAGCATTACATATCTTTCCATCCACCATAGTGAGCTGTAGTGAGTGATTTATTTTTATCTTTTTATTTTCGCTCTCCAATATTGTGGGCCGAAGCATGTCAATTTTATCATTAAAATATTTTTCTTCATCGATTGACAATTGCGTTGTTTCCTTTTTAAATTGAAATCGAATGGGCCTACAAAAACGAGTCGATGACGGTCGTGGATTCTTCCAAATAATTTTAGACTCATCCGATTCACTTATTAGTCTGAGAGGTACGTACGAGGTTACAAACAAACTGCTATCTGATAAACCAATGTCTGTAACCTTTTGTTGGTACTCAGCTTGCCCAGTGCTTCCATCGAATCCCCACTTCCCAATCAGAATCAGGTTATTGGCCGAATCGTCCTTTATATTTTGAATAACTTCAGTCTGAAGTTGCATAATGCGAGAGGCAGTGTGATCCAGCAAGCTCTGAAGTTCAACTTCAGCATGGGATTCGGTCACCATAATTTCCTTAGGATAGCCTTTGCTTTTGGCACTCAACATTTTTTCATAACTGGGCAATAAATCGCTTGAAGTTTTCGAGTTTACAAATCCACGAATTAGCATGTATTGGTGTTTTGTTAAGTTTGTTTCCATGAAAAGCGATAAAACTTCATCAATATTTGCTTCCGAACATACTGCATTTGATGGAAAACTGGTACGCAAAAGTGAAGCAGCAGACTCATCATGTTTTACCAGCTCGGCTATTCTTCGTCGTTTAGTCCTTTGAGAAGACTCCATGAAATCTTTTTTCGGCCTTCCACGCTCAGTTTCTTTTTCTTTTGATTCAGATATTTTGTGGGCACAGCACAATGAAATACATTCCTTCTCATTCAG
Source organism: Drosophila willistoni (assembly GCF_018902025.1). Taxonomy (NCBI): domain Eukaryota; kingdom Metazoa; phylum Arthropoda; class Insecta; order Diptera; family Drosophilidae; genus Drosophila; species Drosophila willistoni. Next base: position 1,532,153 of record NW_025814133.1, on the reverse strand, counting down.
CCAATGACTTTGAAATTGGACCACTAAAGATCTCGTTCGATTGTACTTTTGCCAAAAAGTTACAATTCTTTTGCATATATATGAAATTCGTCTTGATAAATCGTCCAGTTCGGTAACATAGCCGTTTTTTTCAATTTCTCCGTGTACAATATCATTTAATGCCTTAAATTTTTGTGCATGGTCACCTTTTTCTGTACACCAAAGATCAAAAATGTATAGGCGTGGAAAAATACACTTATACAAATTGTCTGCCAAAAAAAAATTTAAATGAAAAACCAAGTAAAAAAAATAATAATTAATTAAAAAAGAAATGAATGATTTAACAAAGTCATAGACACCAAAAATCGACGTAGACAAAACAAAAACAAATGCACGATACACAAAACAGATGTTTAGCAGGTCCAGCTGACCATGAAAAACGTAAGGCGTCGCCACGACGCGCCGTCACTTTATTTACGTTTATACACACATTGGCAGATGTTGGCATCTAAGCTTAACATATTTATTACCTTAAAACTCAGACAATTACAATGACATACAACTCAGTTGTGGAATTTTGTGGGAACACAACTAAAACTCCACCTAAACATGAAAAAGACGTTCTCAAAACACATAAAAAATATTAATATAAATTTCACAAGAACAATTTAATAAGTTGGTTAATATTTTATATTAGAATTTAAAGTAAATACATTGAACTTCAAAATCCATGCTAATTAATTAACTTTGTAACACTTAAGCTGATGTCTGACCACTTTGAATTGTAGCTTTGATTTGAAAAAAGCTCACTCAATGCATCAGCTTTGCAAAAATGTACACGTGTTCGCGATTTCAAATCTATTTTTAGAAAATACAGTTACAAATCCAGAAAAAACCGGTTTACCATCAAGAAGTTTGGACATTTACGAGACAATTTGTGTGCATTTTGTTCAAACAGCTTGTGATGGATTTTTCGATTTTTGGCCTATGAGCGCAACCACTGTGCACCGTACCATTAAGTTATTATTTCTTACAATTCCGTTTCTAATTCATTCAACAATGGTCATTATATTTGAGTGCTGTGATATAGATTGTGCTGTGAATTTCTTCTGCTCTGCTCTTAGTTCTATAATTGATAAATGCGTTTCTTATTTTTTAAAATACTCAATGCTACAAAAATTATATGGTGCATTATAGGGTTGTACGTCAAAACCCGAAAAGACTTTGTTAACTCTAAACGATGATTTAGCCTACTGCCTTCCACCGTCAGACTTAATGACGAAACTGCTATTAATGATTCAGAAATTGCAGATCTATTTGCTAATTTCTTTCATTCGACTTATTTCACTACTGCTTCACATCCCACATCCAATCCCTTTTCAATCCCACATTTAAATTGTGTGTTATTCCTAGTGTTACTGAAGACTGTGTTATCTCTAGCTTTTCATCTATGAGGTCTTCCTTTGTACGCGGGCCTGATAATATTCCTAGTTGCATCCTTAAAATGTGTTGCGATTTTCTCGTAAACTATTGGCTTGGTTAAAATCGTATATTATTGGTAAAATCCAAATGTGTCTTTTTGTTCAGGTTTTTCCCAAGGCAGTCATCTGGGCCCACTGTCATTTACCCTGTTTATAAACGATTTGCCCTTGGCCTTGGTTCATTCACGCGTGCTCATGTTTGCGGATGACGTCAAGATTTGTTAATCCTATAATAATCCTACTTTCAAAGCGTACTTGCAATCAGATCTCGATGCATTCTGTGATTGCTGCCACGTTAATAAATTACACCTTAATGCCTCAATGTGCACTTTTATGACACTGAGTCGTTTGTCATCGTTCTTGGTTCAATATAAGTCTGTCCTGCTAGACTGTAAATCATCATTTATAGTATTAAAATTTTTTTCTTTTTAATTTTTTTGTATTTTTATTTTTTTCTGAATGCACAACATCCCAAGAATAGTGTTTTAAAATTTTAGATCAATCCGAGTAAAACTTCTGAAGTTATGGGCAGTGAACGGTGTTCGCTTAATGGAACAAAGAGACACTCTAGGGATTTCCGATGCAAGTCAACTTTAACCATTGCGAAGGGGCGCTGGACCTCCTACACCAGACGATTTGGGAAGGCGGCTACAACGTGGTTCTATTCAATTAGCCGCACAGATCAGAGAGATACGCTGAATGGTTATCCGACATCAGCTGCAAGGCTGTTATTTGGTCCTGTGTTTTCAATCAAGGGAGCCGCTCAGATGGGTGGCTAAGTGCTGGATAGGATTGAAGAGTACTGGGTCTATAGTTGCTACCTGCCTCCCACTCGAGTGTTTTTCTAAGCTGTGCGACTAGCAGAGCAGCACCCATGGGGAAAGGCGTACCAGACATATCGACAAGACTCCGGCACCGAAATACGCACAAACCGTATGTGGCTTAGTGGATACCCTCTTCCCTCAAATAGTGGACGAACTGCCTGTTTCGCAGCACCCATTATACCGACACATAGAGGAATGCTCAGTGGACAAGGTAGCCCTAACCAGGGCTTGAAGATCGAGGTCCCGTTCTTGCCTGAGGCCTTTTTGGAACTGCAACAATTGCCTAAGAAAAGCGCCTTTCCGTCCAGATGAAAACTACTAAACCTAGGTGTAACTTAATTTGTATAGTCAGTGTAACAACTCGTAATTTATAGTTTAATTATACTTTATTTAAATATTAATTTATTCTTTAGTTCTTTGTACGTCTACCCTTGTTCGCTGTCACTCTCCAAAATCCCCGAGCGTTGCCACCTTACGTCCGATATCTCTTCGATATCCGTTATCGGTCTGGCAGGGTTGCCACACCTCTCCTTTTCTTATAAGCTTCAGTTTTAACCCGGGCTTCGGTTTCTCTGGAGTTGAACGTCGAGTCGAAAGTTACATTTACTCTGAAGATGGATCGGAGGGTATCACTTGAGGTTGATCAGGAATCACTGAATATGATGATGAGTGTATTAAGCGTTGAGAATCAGTCTGCGTTAGTGCGTCCTCCTTCGAGTTATTAGGCGGCCCCTCATTCGACGGTATCTTCTTGCAATGGCTCACGTTCCGTCTGATTTTCCTCCCATTTCCAAAAAGCTCCACTTCATTTCCATTCCTTTCAACAACTTTATACTCCGTTGTTTCAAAGTTGGGTGTCAATTTGGAGGGAAAAATAACGTTCTTTAGTAAAACTTTGTCGCCCACCTTTATGTCGGATTCCTTAGCACCTCTAACCTTGTCACCTGTAAGCTTTCCTTTTTGTTTATTGATCAGGTCATTATCTCTTGCCGAGGTGTCTACTACTTCTTCTATAATATCTCGAATGTCCGGCAGCTTGTCTCGAATGGTCCTATTAAACATAAGTTCCGAAGGTGTAGAGCCAGTAGTTCCATGAGGTGTCGTATTGTAGGTTAATATAAATTTTTGTAGCTCCTCTTTAAAATTTCCCTTATTTAACGACGCAATTTTAAGGCGTTTGCCCAATGAACGATTCATGTTTTCTACTTCACCGTTGGCTTGCGGCCAATATGGAGGAGTCGTAATCAAAGTGATGCCACTAGCTTCACAGAAGTCCTTGAATTGGGCGCTAACGAACTGCCGGCCGTTATCTGTCCTTAACGATCTCGGTATGCCAAGCCTGGAAAATATTTCCTTAAATGCCGTAATAATTGTTTGCGATGATATTGAGCCGATGAATTTTATCTCCTGATAACGCGAAAAATAATCTATCAGCACCAATACATGGTCATTGTTCGGTAGAGGCCCCAACAGGTCGGTTGCTAAGCACTGCCACGGGCCGTCAGGAAAAACGTGCCGCTTCATCGGTGGTGGACGGGTTGGTTGTGACACCAATAAACAGCTTCTGCACATTTTCACATGCTGTTCGACATCTCTGTCCAAACGTGGCCACCACACCTTCGCTCTCATTCGTCGCTTCATAGCCGATTCGCCAGGGTGTCCTTCGTGCCCTAACTCTAAAACTCTCTGCCGTAGAACTTCTGGTATCACTATACGGGTACCACGCAACAGAATGCTACCCACTGTTGATAGCTCAGCTCTAAACGGGTAATAACAGCTTGATAAACCTTCATTCCAGTTATCGTCTTTAAGATGTGAAACAGCAGCTGATATCTCTCGGTCCACAACGCTTGTTTTTGCTATTTCTGGTATAGCAATTGCTTTTGGTGTAGCACAAGAAACAATTTGACAGATGTTATAGTCACCTCCTTTATCGAAAGAATCGCATGACTGAGCCTTACAAAGTCTTGATATTGAGTCGGCAATGTTCTCCTTTCCAGGGCGATATGTAACCTTGAATTTAAAAGCCTGTAGTCTCAAAAGCCAACGTTCTATTCTCGCCGGGGGTTTCGATGTTGGTTTGAAGATCGCCTCCAGTGGTTTATGATCAGTGACGAGTTCAAACTCCAAACCCGCAACGTAATAGAAAAATTTTTCAACAGCCCAAACTAGCGCCAGACTTTCTTTTTCGGTTTGCGAGTAGCGCCTTTCCACTTCCGATAAGCTCTTACTAGCGAAGCTAATGATAACCGATTCATTTCTCTCATCAAATTGTAACAAAACACCACCAAGTGCTACCGGACTTGCGTCTGCAATTATCTGTGTTCGTCTATTTGGATCAAAATATGAAAGTTCCGGGATACGAGCTAGCCGATTTTTCAAGTTAACAAACGCTTTTTCTTGTTCGCTCGACCACACGAATTTGCTATTGACTTTAAGTAGTACTCTTAATGGCTCTGTAATATGCGACAAATCGGCGATGAATTTTCCAACGTATGTAACCAGTCCCAGAAAGCTTCTCAGTTCCTCCTTTGTTTCAGGTGGTCGAAAATCCAAAATCAATTTCACCTTCTCTGGATCTGCCGCAATGCCGTCACTCGATAAGATATGTCCCAGAAATTTAAGCTCTTTTGCCTTATACACGCATTTATCTTTGTTTAACAAAACACAATTGATCTCAAACAGATTCAACACTTCTTGTAACGCTTTATCGTGCTCAGCTTCAGTTCTTCCAAAAATTATTACATCGTCCAAATAGTTATGTGCATTTTTGCATGGTGCCAAGATCTCCGCCATCACCCGTTGAAAAATCTCTGGTGCCGAATTAACGCCAAAAAGAAGACGTTTATATCGAAACAGCCCTTGCTGTGTCACGAAAGTTGTTATTTCGCGGCTAGATTCATGAAGTTCAAGCTGATGATAGGCATCCTTGAGATCCAGTCTCGAAAACCATTTCGCACCCCTGGCTTTTGTCATAAAAGTTTCAAAGGTTGGTAGTGGATAATTTTCCCGTTGGATAGCCCTGTTTGCCATCCTCATATCAACGCATAGCCTTATTTTGCCGCTTTCCTTGAACGCAATTACCACCGGCGAGATCCATGCACTCGGACCCCTTACTGGTTCTATTATGTCACGATCACAAGCGTCTTTTATCTTATCTGCCACTTTATCTTCAAATGCCACTGGAACCCGTCTCATAGGTTGGTGCACTGGTTTCACGCTGGAATCAATGGCCAATTTTATCACTCTGCCTTTTATTTTTGAAAACGGCAATGAAGTCTCAATACGGCAAACATCTAACCCTAACGTTAGGACCTTGAGTTGAATGGCCGTTTTCTTCCCCAGAAGCGATTGACTACCCTTTTCTATTACGTAAAAAGTAGCAATCATTTCTTGGTTCGTTTTCACACTTATTGGTGCTTCAAAAACGTTAAGAACCCTGAGCGGATCTTCAGTCGCGTATGCTTTAAATCTGTCAGTCGTCTGGGATCTCATATTCCACATAACAGCGTTGCTATTACACAACATTTTCCAATGCTTCTCACATAATAAATTCGCAGGTGATCCTGAATCAATAATCATTCCGATTGACACACCTCCAATGTTACATCTAATGTTGTCATCATTTCTTGCCGAACCATCAATTCTAAAACACTCCAACTCTTTGTCCTCATCATCATCGCTTTTCACTTGATCTTCGACGCTTTGAACATTTGCATATACCTTGCGCCTCTTTGGATTGGAGTATCCTCCCGCGTCCGAAGACCTCTTTGAGTTCCGAGTTCTACATTGCCTGGCAAAATGACCAAGCAAATTGCAGCGTTTGCAAACTTTATCCCGCGCTGGACATCTTCCATTATTAGCATCATGATCCTCAAGCCCACATCTGGTGCAAGCCTTAGGTGGATCTCGCCCGAAACGTTTCCTTGCGAAAATTTTGTTGACGCTGTCGCTTACCTCTTCAGCCAGCATAGTTTTCGAGTGCTTATTTACTTGCTCATGGACCTGACAAGCATCTATTAGATCACTCAGCTTTTGCTCTTTCTCTAAAAATCTTTTCTTCAAGTCATTTGAAGCCCATGAGTCAATTATTTTATCGGCAAGACAAATATCTTCAATTTCTGCCTTTGTTGTGCCATATGAACACTTTGCAAGTTGTTGTCTCAGACGAATTACATATCTGTTGAATGTCTCGCCTTCCAATGGTGACAAATTCCTAAAAAGGTGTCTCTCGAACGATGAATTCCTTAACGGTGCAAAATATTCGTCCAGTTTGCCCACTAAGACCTTGTAGACATCATTGTTTTCTTGAGCATCATAATCAACTAACGCTCCGGGAATGTTGTAAATTATCTCTTGCAGTTGTGGGCCACCCAAATGTAAAAGCTTGCTCTTTTTCTTGGGTATTGATGTGATATCTTCCGCGTCAAGATATAATGTAAAAGACCTTAGCCATTTTTCCCACTCATGCCGGAGTAGCGATTTGTCAATCGTGTCGCAAAGGAACGGTTTTATTTCCGACATGATTTTCAAAAGAAAGTTCCAATACCTAAAAATATAAACAAAAATTATATGTTTATTCTTATGTGTAACACATTCAATTGAATATGCCACTAGACACATTTGCGTCCATCGTGCTCTCCTGGCACATTTGTACCACTACTTTGATACATTTGTATCATCTTCCTGTGTCCTTCTCGTACATTTGTACGATTCGTGCTAATTTTTCTTTTGATACCTTTGTATCAATTTTCTTGTAGCTTCCTTGTACCTTTGTACTATTCGCGACATTCTGATACCTTTGTATCAATTTCTTGTAGCCTCCTCATACATTTGTATGATTCGCGCTATTTTGATACCTTTGTATCAATTTTTTTCTTGTAGCCTCCTCATACATTTGTATGATTCGCGCTATCTTGATACCTTTGTATCATTTTCATGTAGCCTCCTCGTACATTTGTACGATTCGCGCTATCCTGATACCTTTGTATCATTTTTCTTGTAGCCTCCTCGTACATTTGTACGACTCGCGCTATTTCACCACAGTCGCTTAACAATAAAAATTGAATTACAATTCAATCTACTCAACTTAGTTTAACGTTTCTCTTTTCCACCGAGTTCTCCCAGTCGTCGCCAATGTAACAACTCGTAATTTATAGTTTAATTATACTTTATTTAAATATTAATTTATTCTTTAGTTCTTTGTACGTCTACCCTTGTTCGCTGTCACTCTCCAAAATCCCCGAGCGTTGCCACCTTACGTCCGATATCTCTTCGATATCCGTTATCGGTCTGGCAGGGTTGCCACAGTCAGTACAATCGAAGTTCGAAATGTTTTTCTTATACGATCGCAGCTTAGTTGCATCTTACACTTATTCGCGATAATAAATCCCTTTATAAATAGGTTTTCTTTAATCGAAAAGCATTGCTAACAAAGTATTTTTGGTATGGTTGAAGAAAGTATTATGTTGTATTGCTTTGTTGACGATTTCTCGAAGATTAATTGAGTGGTATGAATTGTGCTGACCGAATAAAATTAAATGCAAGCTTGCTGCTATATACTACCGAATTGTTAAATTTAATATTAAAAACACCAATATTCTCAATTTACTTCCGACAGAAAAGCGCAAGAGTCGGCTAGATTTTGTTAACCAACGTTAGTCCAACTCATCCTGGTTTTATGCTGGCGATATCTTCTGGACAAAAACCTTCCGATACAGCTTTGCCTATTCGACACAGATATAAAACATCAGTTGAAATGTGTTTTTCCTCTTCTTTACCTATATGTGGAGTTATATTTCTAAACGAAATGGGTTCGAAGTGAGCTACCGTCTACAATAAATTTTTTGTTGTAATTTGATGATGTTGCATTAAAATTTGGTGCTTACCGGAAGTTCTTCAGAGGTCTCATGTAGCTTCGACAAAGTCCCATAAGATGTGCGAGATCCACAAGCCTTAGCATTTTCTAACGCGTTTAACAAATGGCGTAATGGCAGTTTGTTGAAGTGCAATAAGCAAACATACCAATGTAATGATTTCAGGGATTGATACTGCTACGAAACTCCGTAGTATTTTTTTTTGCTCTCGTTACCGCTTCCGTCTTTAACGAGAGCAGGAGCAGAGTCAAAGGCGAATTACGAAAAAAAGCTATGGTCTGCTATAGTTTTTGACGTTTAAAAAATCTATAGCAATAGCAATAGCATAAAATGAAAAGAATTCTCATACGTAGCCGTATCCGTAGTTCAAAACCTAGAGCAGACGAAATATTTCTTTTGCTACCGCTCTCATTATATTCATTTTTATACCATACACCCATAGGGTGAAATGATATATTAAAGTCGCCAAAATGTATGTAACAGGCAGAAGGAAGCCTCTCCGACCCCACAAAGTATATATATTCTTGATCAGGATCAACAACCGAGTCGATCTAGCCATGTCCGTCTGTCCGTCCGTCTGTCCGTCCGTCCGTCCGTCCGTCTGTCCGTCTGTCCGTATGAACACCTAGATCTCGGAGACTGTAAGAGCTAGAGCCACCAAATTTGGTATGTAGACTCGTGTAGTGTGTAGAGTGATCAAGTTTATTTCAAAATTTTTGCCACGCACCTTTCCGCCCCCGCAATTTAAAAAAAGCGTTTATCTCATAAACTATTCCAGCTAGAGACACCATATTTGGTATGTATATTCGATTAGTAAATGCACACATTTTGTATGTATAAAAATTTTGCCACGCCCTTCTCCGCCCCCGTAATTTGATAAACTTGATTATCTCCCGTATTTTTTTACCTTTTGCAATCAAATTTGGCACACTTAAATTTAATACTAATATCTAGCAAAACACCAAATTTGATCAAAATCGGACAAAAAACAGTCGAGTTATGCATATAAACGTTTTTCCATAAGGCCGGAGTTGGCCGTTGGCTGGTGGGGGCGCTAGGGTGCTCGTATGCTTGAGTGCGCGAGATACTAAGATATGCTTGTAAAAAGCATGTGAAAATGCATTTGTTTAATAAAGTTGAAATATTTGCTTTACTGGTGTATGGTATACCTAAGTCGGCGAGACGACTTACTTACTTCATTTATATTACTATTTTGTTCAAATGAATAATTTTTTTTATACCCTTGCAAAAAGGGTACATTAATTTTGATCAAAAGTGTGCAACGCATAGAAGGAAGATAATAGGAATAGGAACCTCTAGAATACATTTATTTTCATTGTTTAGAATTAGACACAGTAAGTTACTGAATAGGTAAGTACCCTGCATCTAAAAAGCAGACTCTTCATGATATTTGCTACAAGTTTTCAAAGGTTTTATTCATAAAAATAAAAGACAGTGTATGTATGTTTAAGTTAGTCTTTTACTCATTCTCAAACTAACTTAAATTATTATTGTATTTTAGAGGTTCGTATTCCTATATTCTTACTAGTTTAACCAATATTATTATTACACAAAATGATTTATTTTAATATTGTAATATTAAATACAATATAAATATGATGAGAGCGGTAGCACAAAAAAAAAAAAAAATATTTCATCTGCTCTCATCTCATCATCATCGCTCTAGGATTTGAGCGTATGAAAACAGTAGCTACAGCTACGTATGAAAATTCGTTTCATTTTTTTGCTATTGCTATTGCTATAGCTTTTTTAAACGTCAAAAACTATAGCAGACAATAGCATTTATTTTATCGTAATTATCCTTTGACTCTACTCCTGGTCTCGTTAAAAACGGGAGCGGTAGCAGGAGCATAGCAAATTATTCGTTACTCTTGCTACTACAGAGCAGTTTTTGCAAACCCTGATTTATTCATCATAAATTTTAAACTTTCGAATAATGTCATTTTCACTTCCAGTAACAGTGGGCTCTCCATCACAGCAATTTTCTTTTAAGCTATTAGGAGAAAAATTTATTTCTTTAAAGAAGTCCCATTTTGGTTTAGTACTGGAGTTCTCAGTATCGACTATTTTACCCAAAAACTTGCTTTCTGGTTCTTTAGAATTTGTCACACATCATTGCGAAATTAACTGAGCAGGACAGTGTTTTTTAGTATCCGCACTAAGCAATATAAAAAAGTTCGTTTAAAACTATCTCAAATTTTTATCTCATTGCAAAAGAATATTTTTAATTTTGGTCAGAAGAGTGCAACGCAGCGTTTACAAGCTACAACTTAAGATACCCTTATTGCAAGGGTATAAAAATTCACAAGTTGAAATTTTTTTTTTCAGATTGATCAGCATCAGGAGGTCATGACCATATCATCCAATGGGTTTTGGCACTTGTCTCTAAAACAAAATCTTTTCGTAGGAGGGGTGTCTCATGAAAACCATTTGCCATTGGACATGAAATTTATACCCTTTTTTGTTGGCTGTATTCAAAATGTAAGTCAATGAAAAAGAATTTGGACAAGGTGCATTTAACTAATAATGTTTGCTTCTTTACCTTAGATTGAAATTAATGGGCAGACTTTGGGCATTGTCTCTGAAGCTTTGGGTGGCAGCAATTTAGACAACTGTCCTCACGCATGTGTAGCTCGGCCTTGCGGACCATTGGCAGAATGTGTTCCTCGGATGGAAAACTATGAATGCCGCTGTACCTTACGCAATAAGCAATGCCAGGTTGTTTCGGGACTTACACGTAAGCAATTCCCAATTTACGGGGCTCAGCATAAAGGAGTTGGCAAAGTTCCTGTATTAAACAGCAAAAGTCATTTTAAGCTTGGACAAAGATGGCTGAAAGACCAAGCAAGTGGTTCGAAAATACTTTCTGTAGGAGATGATGGAGAAGACCTCATTAATAATGAAGAAGTATTAAATTTTTTGCAGCGGAAGAAACATTTAAAACCTTTTGGAAAGCAACGAGTCGTCAAAGAGTATCGTGAGAAATACAATTCAAGCGAATTTGAGTACAGTCAGAAAGCAACTTCTGCAAATTTTACGAAACTAATTAATGTTCCCAACTTTCAAACGAGTTTCCTATCGACGTACAAAAACAAAACGAATCGATTAGAATATACCGATGGCAAGGCAGTCAAAGCTAAAAATTACCAAATACAAGGTCTTGACGTATCAAATACCTCAACTTATGGAGACACTTTTACCTTTGATGACCCTTCAATCTCTGAATCTCATGATACAGAAGATTATCAGCGAAAAAAACAATTCTCTGTAAATATGAAACGTGTTATGTCCAATTCGAAGTCGTTTTTTTTTTCCTCAACATCACCGCAGACTCACACAGATTGGAGTCTGTTAACAAAATTTGACCTTTCTGCAAAACATAAGTCACAAATACAAAATGTAACAAAAAACTTTGGTGCCTGCTTTGCTGGTTCGGATAGCTATTTTTATTATAATGATGTGAATACCATGAATCACTTAGCAAGTAGTCAAGTTGACTTGAATTTACGCATTAAAACTCTTTCGCAATATGGAATTATCTTATGGACAGGCCAACGGGGCTTAACTGCAAATGAAGATTTTCTATCCCTAGGAATAGAAGATGGGTAAGTGCACGCCACAGTCCAAGTTATTATTTTTTTTTCAATTGCTAACCCTAATGCTTTTTTTATACCATTCATTTGAACCAAAATTTAGAGCAGGTTTTCTTTTCCTCGCAAGACAACTCCCCATTCTTTTAAACTCTTTAACTGTTTTTAAAGAAATTCTCTGATAAGGTTAATTTTGAATATTAATTTAATTTAATTTAATTAATTTGATTTTCGTCAAACTAATTATCCCAATATACATTAATATCTAATAAAGTCATTTGATCTGATTTTTTGTGACACTCCAGATCGGTCGACTATTTTTTTTATATTTTATACGAAATATTTATTCTTTCTTGTGCTAACTTCTCTGCGTTTTGAAATGGAGTTGTGGAAAAAATCGTCGAACTCTATTCGGTGACTTCATGCTTTAGACAACGCATGCTATCGGTAAAAGTCGAGTGGAACCCTTCTACTTAGACCTCACTAGACGAGTTATAGTGTGGGGTGGTGTAAATGATCAGGCCAAATTTGTCTTTTAACTTTTGCCGAATTCAAAGCGTTTTTATTATCAATAACGATTGTTTTTGCTACACCGAAAGATATCAATAACTCTCGTAAGGGTACTTTCAGAAGTTCCACGGCTTATGAGCTTACAAGTTCTATTTTATCGTACTTGAAGAAATTGTATGGTAATGGCCGGGTTCCACTTAGATTGAATTATTTAAAACCAAACACGTCAGTGTTGGTTGGTGGTAATATTCAGATTGATTTTTATTCCAATAATATTCTTTAGCTTAACCTATTGTTGCATAGATATTCTTATGCTGCGACTTAGGCGACAGCTACAAAAGAGAGGGAGAGTGTCAGTCCATACATACATATTAATTGGGGCACTTGCATCAAAGTGCATGGTCAGCGTTCACACGCTGGCTTGGCCCTAGCTCATGTTACGCCTGTGCATTGCTGCTCATATGAATATATGTATTTGCATATATAAATGAACATATGAACATGTTTAGCTGTATATTTATGTGAGTATGTATATGTGAATATATTAATGTATACACATAAACATATTCAAGTGCACACTTATGTTTTATTGCGTACATATTTGATTGTTTATACTTGCAACAAAGTGCTACAAGTTGAGCTCTTTGTGTTGAATGATGGATATACTACACCTCCCCTTTTTAGAAAATAATGTAATATTATGGAGTTATTTATTAATTACTACTAATGATAATTAATGATTGATTAATAGTAATGTATGTATGTTTGTTAGAAAAATTGTTCTATTTGAGTCTGTTGTTTTATTTGTGCCAGACAAATTTTCTTTCTCAAACATTTTTTATACCCTTGCAGAGGGTACTATAAAATTGGTCAGATGTTTGTAACGCACAGAAGGAGACGTTTCCGACCCCATAAAGTATATATATTCTTGATCAGCATGAGAAGCTGAGTTGATATAGCCATGTCCGTCTGTCCGTCCGTCCGTCCGTCCGTCTGTGCATATGCGTTTTACTCAGCCGTCTTAAGAGCTATCGGGCTGAAATTTGTTTTCGGGGTTTTTTATTACCCGGGAAAAATAAAGTATGAAAACCATCAGGATCGGACCACTATATCATATAGCTCTAGAAGAACTAGAAGAAACATTTTTATAAAAATTGGAGTATGCTATGAAATTTACATATGTGATATAAAACCCCAGATCCCAAAATTTGAATGTGATCGGATAAATATAACACAAGTTACAGTCAATATAATAATCGGCTCTGCCGGCAGCGCTGCTTGTCTGTCTACTACGTCTTTCGTCATCAACAGAGTACATGCATACACACACAGACGCAACGCTACATAAAGTGTATGTGTATGCGTGCGTTGCTTTGCTTTGGAAATGAGGGAAGAAGAAGAACAAATTGTAAAATAGAGAGTAAAATTGTTTTGTTTGTATATTGATGAATTGAGTTGCAGAAAACAAACATGTAAAATTATTATTACCTAGGACTGCAAGGGTATATAAACTTCGGCATAGCCGATGTTAGCTTTTTTGATATTTTTTTTTTATTTTTAATAAAATGAAGTAGTTATAGTAGTTGAATTAATAAAAAAATTTTATATTTTTCTTTTCGTTTTTTTTTAAATTATTTTTGCAAATTTTTAACCTATCCTTATGTACTGTTTGTATCTTATTTTATTATTCCTAATTTTTATGTTGTTGTTTTTGGATATTTCTACAACTTCAAATGGTCCTATATAGGCTGAGTCAAGCTTATGACCAGCTTCGTTTTTTAAGAAAACCTTATCTCCTATTTCTATTTAAAAATCTGCTGACTTATTGTCATAAAAATTTTTTTGGTTTTCCTTACGTTTCTCTAACATTATTCTAGCTCTACTGTATGCTAGTTCTAATCTACACTTAACTTCTTTAGCATAATCATCTACGTTATATAATGGTTCTATTCTATTTATGCTATTAAAATGCGTTGGTAAATTATTTTGTTTACCAAATATAAGTTCATAGGGAGTGTATTTGTGTGTTACTGACGGGGTTTTGTTAAAACAGTACTCAAAATATTGTAACCATATGTCCCAATCAGTTTTATCTACTGATATATATGATCGAATGTACTCATTGAATGTCCTATGACTTTCAACGGTACCCAAGGTCTGGTGGTGGTGTGCAGTAGACGTAATATTGTCTATTTTTAAATATTTGTACAAGTCATTTATTATTGAATTTTTGTATTCTGTTCCCATGTCCGTAATGAACGTCTTCATTGGACCGTACTTCAGAATGAAGGATTCAAAAATAGCTTTCGCGATTGTTGTATCGCTTTTATTGGGAACTGGTATTGCTATTAAGTATTTCGTCAAGTCACATATTAGAGTGACTGCATATTCGTTACCATTTTCGGATTTTGGTAATGGACCAATGGTGTCTACTATTACCCTATCAAAAGCATGTATGGGGGTTTCTGTAATAACTAAGGGTGTTATTATGTGCTTTGTCGTTTTTGACTTTAGGCATTTTTCACATTTATTAATGTAGTCTTTTACATGACGTGTCATGTTTTTCCAATAATAATGTCTTTTTACTTTGGCCAAAGTTTTTGTAGTGCCCGTATGGCCACTCTGTATTGGATCATCATGGTATGTAGACAATATTGCTTCTTTATCTTTATCTTTTTCTATAATGGTCACCGGTTGGAGTAGCGCTACTCTTAATGTTTTCAATATTTTATTGCCCATTTCTTTAAAAGATTCTATTGAAATTGTTTCAAAGATCTTTTCACTCGGTGCCAATTTGAGTTGTTTGATGTCAAGTATACGGGCTTGTTTTTCAAGCCTTTGAAAAAACTGACCTAAGTCTAGGTTTCCATGGGTGTACAGATCTCCAATCTCAATTCTTGCTATATCTTTCTTTCCATGTTTGAGGAAACATAAATCGTTTGTTATGCGCAAGGTCACTACTTTTCGTACTTCATCATTGCAGAGTACTTCGTGTATTTTGGGCTTAGAAGCATCGTTAGGTACGTGCCTAATTGTATTTTCATTTTTATCATCTGGCCAGAGATTATTTTGTCTACTTCGCTGCCTGGTAGTGACTTTCAAGACATTTGCTTTTGTGTTTTTTAGATCCTGTATTGTAATGCGGGATAATGCATCCGCAACGAAATTATCTTTTCCCTTCAGATATTCTACTGTAAATTCATATTCCTCTAGATCAAGTCTCATTCTTGTTAATTTTGAACTCGGATTTATCATAGAAAATAAATACTTTAGGGGTCTGTTTTGAGTCTGAAATGTCTGTCATATATATATGGGCGAAAGTGTGTAATGGCCCAGTGTATCGCAGCTAGTTCTTGCTCAGTAGTACTTTTATTACTTTCACCTTTAGTGAACGAACGGGATGCGTATGCTACTGGCAACTGCTTATCGCCATAAGTTTGAGTTAGTTCTGCTCCACATGCAAATTTGCTAGCATCTGTTATTATGCAAAATTCTTTGCTAAAATCTGGATACTGCAGCAGTGTGGGTTCTATTAGGGCTTTTTTTAGGTGTTCAAATCCTTTTTTCATTCTTCAGACCAAACAAATTCTACGTTTTTCTTACACAGTTGTGTTATCGGACGCGCATATTCTGCGAAGTTTTTAATAAAACGTCTGTAATAGTTGCAAAAGGCTACGAATCTTCTAGCACTATCAGCATCTGTTGGTACTCGGGTTTTTTAAATGACGTCATATTTGGTGTCATCTGGCAATATTCCTTTGTCGGTACACTTGTGACCCAAGAATGGCATGAAGAATGAACATTTTTAGGTTGTGTTTTCTGCATATGTCAAAAATATTCTTTAGGTTTTTGAGCATGTGTTTCTCAGAACAGCCGATGACTATTAAGTCATCCATGTAAAGGAATGCTTGGGACGGATTTAATCCAGAGAAAGCAATTGTCATCATTCTTCGAAAGGAATTTGGTGCTATTTTCAGACCATACGGTAGTCTAGTAAATTGATAAGATCCATTGCTAGTGGAAAATGACGTAATGGTCGCGATTTATCTTTTAGTTCTATTTGGTGGAAACCGGACATTAAATCTAGACATGAAAAATATTTGGCTCTGCCTGGTTGATCAAGAATATCGTCTATTCTTGGTAATGGAAATTTATCGGACAACAATTTTTTGTTTATTTGACGATAAACCCTTTTTCGGTACCAGTAGTAAGGGACTATTATACTCGGACACTGACGGTTCAACTATTTTATCTTTAATGAGTTCATTCAATCTTGGTTCTTGTTTATAAATAGTAATAATTGGTTTCTTTTCTAAACCAAATATATCTGTATACTTGGTGCAGAGCTCTTCTAGTACGTTTTTGAACATAGGTGGGAAGTTTGGCTTTAGTTTTTGTATTACTGATTGACTTCTTGGGTCATCAGTTGTCTGTACAATTTCATAATTCTTTAATGATTCATATTTTATGTTTTTTAAATTTAAAATTTTTACTGTTTTTGTTGTGTTTAAAATTCAAACAAATGTTTTGTTCGGGCTTGAGATCGAATTTCCAATATATATTCCATTTTCGACCTCTTGATTTAAGATGACGATATTTGAGTTTTCATTTGGAATATTTATTTGTCGGACTACTTCAGATCTCGCTGGGAGGATTGTGGTATTGCTGTCACAAGTGTGTAATATTGGGATATTTATTGCAAAATTTGGTCTTAATATTAGTAAATCGTTTGGTTCACTGAAGTCTAATTGGAATTAAATGTTTTGAAGAAATCTAGTCCTAAAATTCCATCAAATGGAATTCGAAAACTTTCGTCTACTATATGGAAATTGTGTGGAATTATGAATTCATTTTGTCTCAGTTCTATAAGGGTTAGACCTTTGGAAGTAATTGAACCTTTACCAATTCCTGATATTTCAATTGTGTTGGAAGTATCTATATGTTCAAAAGGATCTGTTTTTTCTTTTATTATTGATACGTCTGCACCTGTATCTAACAAGAAGGTATATGTGTTGTTTGTATTTTGGTTTTTAACTTTGATGAAAATACTTAGGCTAAGATTGAATGTGTATACATTTACAGTTTCTTCTGAATATCTGCAGGGATCTATTGGTTTTCCGAATTAGCTACCTCGGTTGGAATTGCCTCGGTTCGAGCTGTTACGGTTGGAATTATTTCTTCCTCGGTTGTTGTACCGTGAGTTACCACGATATCCACCGGTATTATTATTATTCCTATAACCGTTGTTTTGTTAATTACCTCTACCTCGGTAATTATTTTGTCCATTTCTATTGTATTGACGGTAGTGCATGGCAGGGTTCGCCTGTCCTGTTTCTGCTGTACTACTGTCTACGAACTTCGTTGTTAGTTCGTTCATGTCACGGAAAATACCTGCTTTTAGTACGTTACGTACTTGATTGTTTATGGAGTTCTTTGTTATTGCCTCTGTAGCGACTGAAAGTGTATATTTTTTAGCTAGTTCGACAGATGTGCCATCGTGTATAAAGGCACCTTCCAGAGATTCAGTAAGCTTTTCAATCTCTTGGGCATACTGACTTGCTGTGTTGTTTCTCTGGGGTAGGTTTTTAATTTTTGCTGTTATTGACGCTACCGATTCCGTTTTTACGTTTGATGCTATACTCCTGTGTGGCCTTTTAGGTTTGTTTTTATTAGGCACACTGCTGTTCCCTTATGGTCGCCTTTTAGTGAATTTTTCAAATTCAATGCGTCCATGAAGCTCTGAAGATTTTCTCTTCTGCCATCAAACTGTGGAATAAGGTTTGAGGCCATCTTTAAAAAATCAGTGACTGTTTGAGTCATTTTTGCGTTTCTTGGCGAAATGGTTTGATCTGAACTCACTGATAACAACGAAGTTCGTAGACAGTAGTACAGCAGAAACAGGGCAGGCGAACCCTGTCATGCACTACCGTCAATACAATAGAAATGGACAAAATAATTACCGAGGTAGAGGTAATTATCAAAATAACGGTTTGATGGAATTTTAGGTTCTTCATCATCCGTCTCTTCTTCAGCCGTTAACTGGATTTTGTCTTTCAGTGATATTGAAATTTCCAAATCAATTGTTTGTTTATAATCAATAATATATATTATATAGAATGCATTTGCGGCTTTTTTTCGTCCTGTAGTTAGTTTACTATAGTGTTCTATTAACACTGCTCTGATATTTTCTAGGCTCTCTATTATTATTTTCGAGTGTTTTTCTATTGTACTTTGGGATGTTTCCCTATTCTGCGAGAGGCACTTACAAGATTTATTTAATTCTTGCGCATGTATTCTAGCTTCTCTTATTATATCATCCCAATTAATCATATTTTGCTAAAAATTATTTACTCTCTTTTTTTTTTTTTAGTTCCCTGAGAAATCAATTGTGTTTATGTACCCAGGTGGTAGAATTTTGTTTTTTCGCTTTAGACGGTTGTACGCTTCTACTATGGATCTTTCTATCAAGTGGGCTATCCTTGACTTAAATTTTCTATTATTCTCAATCCAGTATTTGATTTCTTTATATTTTGGATTGGTTTCGCCTCTGTTAAAAAGGAAGTCTAAAAATGGAACGTATTTGTTCAAATATTTAAGTTCTACTCGACCCATTTTTATACTGTATTTAGGCCATCTGCTCTACTCTGATACTTTTTCTTTATTATTTTATTATGCATTGCATATAATTTCAAAGCCAGGTTTAAGGCTACTAATATTAGGATAGCTAACAACAATATCCCTATTTCTTCTAAATTTTCTTTGTGATCTACTATTTTAATGCTGTTAACGACATTAGCCGTTGGGTGGTCTATTTTGGATTCTTTAGAACCCATCTTTCTAGCAAAAATTTTTGTTTTTCTTGGTCGTTTAGACCTGTTTTCGATTATTGAGAAAATGTTTGAAAAAAATCTTTATGGATTCATTTGTTATACCCTTGCAAAAAGGGTAAATTAATTTTGGTCAGAAGTGTGCAACGTATAGAAGGAAGCATTTCCGACCATATAAAGTATATATAATTAAATATTCGATTTTCTCGATAAGGAAAAAAAGATATTTTTCGTGAGTTAAGTAACGTACTTTATTATTTGAAAGAAAACTTAGAACTGATTACAAAAATGTCTTATGGTTATATTTATAGCTAAATTTGGGAGCCCTTTGGTGGCGTGGTTGATACTTCGACGATTTGATTGGTCCGATTTTAAGTGCTGAGTTAGCGTTCTCACGCCTTTGGTTGTTAGGGGGACAATTATTATTTCAAGTGTTCAATTGTTTATGTTAGTTTTTATGGATTAGCGTTCATACGCTTTGGTTTTGAGGGGGACAATTATTACTTCAAGTGTTCGATTGTTTATGTTAATTTTTATGGATTAGCGTTCATACGCTTTGGTTTTGAGGGGGACAATTGTTTATAAAAACGGATGTTTACTTTAACGTTATGAATTTTAGGGGCCGAAATATTTATATGTTATTGGGTATTGGAGTCGGATATATGACTCCCCCATCCTAAAGAAAATAGCCTGTCCTCAGGCGGATACATTGGGATATAGCGAGGGGTTTTTCTCAGCTGTAAATATTGGAGAGTCAATTTTGTTTATAATTTGGGACTCGATTTTTTCAACAATTGGGGTTTCGATTATGTCTGTGGGACCACGATTGTTATTTGATCGGAAATGCTTAATAATTAATTTTTGTGGCATTGCCTTAAACTTATAACACAATTATGTTTGGTTCAATGTAATTAGTTTGAAAATTCTTATATGTCTTAGTGTATTTACAAGTGGTTGGGATTTGATTTAAAATGCCTATTATACATTCGTTAGTTTCTATTTGTTTTGTGTTTTTATTGAACAAAGTGTTGTTATTAAAATAGTATTTATCGTATGAATTTTCTGTCAAAATATTTTTATTCTCGTCTGGATAAGGAAGTATCTCAAAGATAGGGGTTTTTATTACTTCTTGAGGAATGTTTGAAATGATAAATATCTCGTTTGAACTTGGTTTAAGCCAGGTGGAAGTTTTTGTATTCAATAGTTTTTCCGAATTAACATGACTTAAGTGATTATGTTTTAAAAGTTTTGGGTTGAAAATTCCTAATCTAGTGAGCTGCATGCCCATTTCTATGTCTTCAATGTATTCTGTGAAATGCTCAAAATTAAAGATTAGAACTTCTAATCTTACTTATTTTTCTTTTTCTTCCCTGAGGCTGTTTATTACTTCTAAACCTTTATTAACAGTGTCTATTACGTAATTTAGTTCGCTTGTACGCTATTGCTTTCAAGATTATTTATTTTTTCTTCTAATTCATCTTTATCTTCCTGATCAAGAGTACCAAAAAGATATTTGTATATTGAACCAATTCCGTTAATTAGTCCTCGTTTGTTACGTTTTACAATGTGTATTCCATTAATTTCCCTACTTAGTTTTTCTGTTAAGTATTGAATATGGATTAGGTTTTTAAATTCTTGTGCTTGTTGCATTAAATTATTATATGTAATGTCTATTAGAGTTAAATTCACTTTTAAATAATGATATTCAAAGTTTGTCGGTAAGTCCATGGTTCCTGTTTTAAATATTAAGTAACCGTTTGGTGCTTTTACTGGGTTTATGTCAATGGATTGACTGCATGTTGATTTTAATGTTAAGAATAGCATGATGCATAAAAAAGTCATCTTGAGTTGTTGACCTGTAATTAATTAATTGTCGTATTTGCTTTTATTAACTTTCTTTTTCTTCTTGAATTTTGATTTGTAGTGTGTAACTTTTTGTCCTCTATTTCTTTCTTCAAAATGTTTCTCGTCTAACTGATTTATTTCTCCGGTCTTTTTGAATGGATTTGTCGTTTTTGACTTTACTAATGGTGCTTGTTTAAATCTAGTGTCGATTTCGAAGTCGTGTCTATTAGAGAGCTGCATGAATGATAGAAAAATCAATTCGAGTTAACAACATTCAAAACCAAATAAATGAATTGAATGACTTTGAAAATCGACTTCAACTAAATGAGTGTGCGACGTAAAAATCAGTCGCACAACATTCAAACGAAACAAAACGAATTGAATGAGTTAGAAAGTGAGTCAATGAGTTGCTATGATTCGAATGCATTCGAATTCCAATTCTGATTTTAGTATTTATTTGTAGTGTATATTTTTGAACTATATGTGATTACTATACTACAAAACTAGAGTAGTTAGTGGCTCAGTGGGGACCTACTCAGACTACAATACGCTTGTTACAAGGTTCAAACCCCCTACAGAGATAGAGAAGAATTTTTTTTTCCAAATAGTGAAGTATATTAAAAAGTAGATCCAATGTGTATATGATGAATTAAAGAATATGATTTTTTTTTTATAATATATTAGATAGCCCTTTTTATGTTTTCACGGTTCGTGGCAACTAGGAATCTAATTTAGAAAAAATAGATTTTACAAAATTTGTCCCAAATTGTCAAATCCAAAACTGTGTCCTTAAGTTTTTGGTGTATAGCATCACTAACCATAGAACACATAGATGGGACAAACTCATGATTTTTTGATTGCAAACGCTAGCCTAGCCATGGAACCCCAGAGAACTTCGGGAAAACCCGAACGCTCTCACTCTCAATGAGAGCGTAAAGTGGGGAGAGGGCCAAGCAGCTACGAAAATAATTCAGTCTAGCACAGACTACCGAACGACGAAGGCAGGCCTATGTCGCTTGTGATTTCGTTCTGTCTATGTATGTGTACACTCGTCGGTACATGATCAGGCTTCGTAGTATGTGTGTGACGTGAAGTTGTACAACATCGCATTTCAATAGCTCGCTCGACCAAAATGTTTAATTTTCGACAAAACAGCGACTATGCGAATAAGAAATGCCCCTGTGGAAAGAATATCAAGAAATATTGCCATCTTCTTCGTATGTATCCCGGTGGCTGTAACGATAGAGTGCTCGCTTCGTGATGTGACTTGGGGAATGTCCCTGGTTCGATTCCCCACTCGAAATCATTGGCTTATATAAGGTTTTTTTCTATTTTATAATTTTGTTTTTTATTGTGGATTTTTTGTTTCTTTATTTTTTGTTTATTTTTCTTTTTTATTCATTTATTATTTATTTATTTTTTATTTATTTATTTATTAAAAAATAGAAAAAAAACCATATTGGTCGGTTCCGAAGTGGGAATCGAACCAGCGACATTCAGATCGCCAAGCGAACACTCTATCGGCACAGCCACCGGGATACATACGAAGAAGATGGCAATATTTCTTGATATTCTTTCCACAGGGGCATTTCTTATTCGCATAGTCGCTGTTTTGTCGAAAATTAAACATTTTGGTCGAGCGAGCTATTGAAATGCGATGTTGTACAACTTCACGTCACACACATACTACGAAGCCTGAGCATGTACCGACGAGTGTACACATACATAGACAGAACGAAATCACAAGCGACATAGGCCTGCCTTCGTCGTTCGGTAGTCTGTGCTAGACTGAATTATTTTCGTAGCTGCTTGGCCCTCTCCCCACTTTACGCTCTCATTGAGAGTGAGAGCGTTCGGGTTTTCCCGAGGTTGTTTTATGTCTCGTCTTATGGTTGTATACGTAGAGAATTTTTTCAAATTTAAGTAATTTATCTTCGATGTCATTTTCACTATTTATAATTCTGAGTTTTTCATTTACTGTTTTATGGAATCTTTCTACATCTGAGATGCCGTTTTTACTTGATGTGATTTCTAACTTTACATTTTCTTCTTGTAGCCAATTTTTTAGTGCTATACACAGAAATGCTGAATCTTTGTCTGATTTTATTTCTATCGGTTTGCCCATTTCAGTGAATACTTTCATAATTGCTCTCTTGGCTTCTAACCAATCTCTAGACTTTACTTCTACAAGTGTTGCAAATTTCGAGTAAATGTCAATGCATGAGAGGAATTGTAAATTGTCGATCATGTAAAAGTCCATGACGTATTTTTCTCTGATATTAAAAAGTTCTGGTGTTATTTCAAAAGTTAGTTTTGTATTTCTATTTTCTGTCTTTGCGATATTGCATACTGAGCATTCATTAATAATGTTTTGAATTAGGTTTTGAAAATCGGGAAAATAATATTTTTCTTTAAACAAATTAATCGTTTTTTCAATTCCTGGATGTAATAGTTCTTTATGTTGTTTTAGGATTATTTCTTTAAATTGTGCAAACGTTTGAAGGTCCTCTAACTTAATGCTAGATTTCGAGGTTTTTGTATTTGCGTTTGGTTGTATTATTTCGATAAAAGCTTGTTGGAATATGGGAAAATCTTGTTCATTATGAAAATATAGTACAGTGTTTTTACTGCAAAGATATCTTATGATTATATCCCTTGCGTAAGCATTGGTCATTTCTTTGTATGTTATTTTTATGTTTGTTTTGTAAAAGTAAGTTGTTGTTTCTGCTTTGTCTTCTGAACCTCTAATGAATTCTATTTGTCTGTTGTAATAATTAATGGGTCTTTCTACTATTGGAATGTAGTTTTCATTATCCTCGTGAGCACTATGTATTGTAGCTGCTGTGCTTTCTGTTGATCCTAAAAAGTTTTCATCTATTTTAACTCTGGAAAGGGCATCTGCTACATGATTTTCTTTGCCAGGTAAATATTTAATTTTGTAATCAAACTCGTTTAGTTTTATTTTCCATCTTTGAAGTTTCATATTTGGTTCTTTTATATTGTTGAGCCATACTAAAGGCTTATGGTCGCTTAGAATCTCGAACTTTCTACCGAAAAGGTATGGCCTAAAATATTTAGTTGCCCATACAATAGATAGTAATTCCTTTTCTATGGCTGAATAATTAAGTTCGTGTTCGTTAAGTGTTCTACTACCATAAGAAATAGGTCTATGGTCCTGTGAAAGGAACGCACCTAAAGCTATGTTGCTGGCATCTGTGGTTAGGAAAAATGGTTTTTTGAAATCGGGATATGCAAGTATAGGATCATTCATAAGGAGATATTTTAATTTTTCAAAGGATGAAATATAATTTGGGTCGTTTATATTTATTTTAGCTCCTTTCTTTAATCCTAGAGTTAAAGGTTTTGCAATATGTGCAAAGTTGGGTATAAATTTCCTGAAGAATCCGCATAATCCTAAGAATGATTTAATTTCTTTTGGAGTTTTGGGTATCGGAAAATTTTGAATTGCTTTGACTTTATCTGGGTTAGGTTTTATACCTTCTGTTGTTATTATATGACCAAGGAATGCAGTTTCCTTTTTCATAAATTCGCATTTGTCAAGTTGGAGTTTAAGATTAGCTTCTCTTAGTTTGTTAAATACCTTTCTGAGTGATAGTATGTGTTCCTCCAATGAAGTGGAGTACACAATGATGTCATCCAGATAAACAAGGCAATCCTTATAAATAAGGTCTTCCAAAAGATTATTCATGCATCTTTGGAATGTTGCCGGGGCATTTTTAAGACCAAATGGCATACGTGTGTATTCGTAATGGCCATGTTTAGTTGAGAAAGCTGTTTTTGCAATAGATTCAGGATCCATTTGAATTTGATGAAATCCCTTAGCTAAATCAATGGTGGTAAAGTATTGGCATTTTCCTAGTTTGTCGAGAATTTCGTCCATGACTGGAATTGGAAATTTGTCGTCTATTGTGACTTCATTTAGATTTCGATAGTCAATGACTAATCTGAATTTTTGTTTCTTGGAAGCATCTCCTTTTTTTGGGACGATCCAAATGGGTGAACAGTAGGGGGAATTCGATTTTCGAATGATACCCTGTTCAATCATTTCATTTATTTGTTTGTTGACTTCCATATCAAATGTTTGGGGATATTTGTATGGTCGTTTATAGATTGGGTCCTCATGTTTCGTATGAATAGAGTGCTTTATTGTACTCGTGAAAGTCAAATTTTCACCTTCGCGATACTGAATGTCACTGAATTCGTACAAGACCTTTTTTAGTTTTTGAGTTTCTTCGTTGTTTAAATGGTCGAGTCTATACTCATTGCTTTCTATTATTTCGTTTTCAATCGCAAAATTTGTTTCCGGGTCCCTTTCTGTGGGTGGGTCCAAAACTTCTATGTTTTGTTCTTCTTCTATTTCTTCAACATCTCTAAAATAAAATGTATAGTTTCCTAATTTTGCGTATTCTTCTTCATAATTTATTTGTGCTTTGCAGGCTTTTAGGAAAGTTCTGCCTATCAACATGTCGTATTTATTTGAAAATTTATGGATATAAAATTTTTGTTCTGTCGGACAAAGTTTACTGGGTGCAAGGAAAATAATTTCTTTTAGTTCTACTGCTCCTTCAATCATGTGAATTTTGGAATCTCCTAAATAGGTTTTGAAATTAAAAAAGTTTTCGGACATTATATTGATTGAAGAGCCTGAGTCGACTACACATCTCAAAGGTTTATTGTTCATCATTATTCTGATGAAGGACTTGTCTCTATCTCTTCTTCCGATTGATCCGAGGCATTCTGATGAAAATTTTCGGATGTATCCATTTTGCTAATTCCACTATTACTTTCTCTTTGCCTTTTTGTAGGCTGGTTTGCTACATTATTCTTTGAATAGTTGTTTTGCTGTTGATTATTCATTGGATTTTGAGCCCTGTCAATATTTAATTTTTGTTGAAATTCTTGGAATAGTTTTTGGTTTGGTATTGTATCTGATTGTTTTGTTTGAGACGGAATTGTACTATTGGGTACAAAAATTTTTCCACCTTTTTGAATCTGATTTTGGCTTTGATTTGATTTTCTTATTTCTGTTATACTATTTTCGTATAACCCTTCTCTTTGAGCTACTTGCTTCAATTTACTGACTGTGGTTATATCGTATCTAGCTAACGTCATGAATAATCTATCGGGTAATTTTTTATTTATTACGTCTTTTATGGTGTTATTTAACGCGTTTGTATAGAGCGCGGTGTTATTCGCATCGTTTTCTAGACTTAATTTGTTTGTTATAATGTAAGACTTATCTTCTAATTCGGTTACAAACTTACGAAGATTTCCTGCGTAGCTGGTGTTGTAGAGGCGTCGCAGAAGTTCCTCACAGGGGGTCTGCGTTTTTAATTCGTTGATAAGGAGTGTCCTTAGTTCCGGCCAGGTGTTTGATTGTCCAATTTGTGAGAGTCGTTGTGCTTCTCCGGTGAGCTGCATCTCGATTGCACTGAACAGTATGTTATGCTGCCTTATATCGTTGGTTGGATATAGGTGCATAATAAAATCTATCCTCCTTATAAACGACGTCAGATTTTCTGGAGCTCCATCGTAATTTGCCACCTGTCTTAATGAAGACAGTGCTTGGTTGAGGTGGGCTTCGGTGAGTTCTACAGCCATTTTATATCTTTTAATTTTTTGATTTTTTCTGGGTTTTAGTGATGGTTTGTTTTGGTTTTTTTTTTTTTCTGTGTTTTAGTGATGGTTTGTTTTGGTTTTTTTTTTTTCTGGGTTTTAGTGATGTGTTGTTTTGTTTTTTTTTTTTTGGGTTTTAGTGATGTGTTGTTTTGTTGATCTTCTGGGTTTTTTGTGGTGTTTTGTTTTGTTAATTTTCTGGGTTTTGGTTATGTTTTATTTTGGATTTTGGTTTTTTGTTCGCACACAAGTTGGCGGTTTTTGTTCCTCAATTGGATTTAATAGTTGTAACACACAGTTAATATTTTCGCGCACAGTTGGCGTAAATATTTTTTTCTTTGGTTGCAACACACAGTTGATACTTCCGCGCACAGTTGGCAGAAAATATTTTTCACTGTTGTAGACTTTTGAGCACTACCCGTAAATTCTTGATGTCGGATCGGAAATTTATTTTATAGTGATTATTCACTAATTCTATGTAACGCACAGATAACAATTCTACGCGTCGCACGGATAGAATAACAGTTCACTACAATAGTTATTCACCAATTCTATGTAACACACGGATAACAATTCTATATGTAACACGGATAGAATAACTTTTTTTTTTTCCAATCCTACCGACTGCGCCAATTAAATATTCGATTTTCTCGATAAGGAAAAAAAGATATTTTTCGTGAGTTAAGTAACGTACTTTATTATTTGAAAGAAAACTTAGAACTGATTACAAAAATGTCTTATGGTTATATTTATAGCTAAATTTGGGAGCCCTTTGGTGGCGTGGTTGATACTTCGACGATTTGATTGGTCCGATTTTAAGTGCTGAGTTAGCGTTCTCACGCCTTTGGTTGTTAGGGGGACAATTATTATTTCAAGTGTTCAATTGTTTATGTTAGTTTTTATGGATTAGCGTTCATACGCTTTGGTTTTGAGGGGGACAATTATTACTTCAAGTGTTCGATTGTTTATGTTAATTTTTATGCATTAGCGTTCATACGCTTTGGTTTTGAGGGGGACAATTGTTTATAAAAACGGATGTTTACTTTAACGTTATGAATTTTAGGGGCCGAAATATTTATATGTTATTGGGTATTGGAGTCGGATATATGACTATATATTCTTGATCAGCACGACGAGACGAGTTCATATAGCCATGTCCGTCCGTCCGTCCGTCCGTCCGTCTGTCCGTCCGTCTGGATCAACGCAAACTCCTCCTAGACCGTTAGAGCTACAGAGTTGAAATTTTGCATGTAGGCTCGTGTATACTGCAGGGGTTGTATATCACGGATTCAGCCGGATCGGACCACTATATCATATAGGTCCGATACAAATGCCAAAGTCACGAACAGTGACTTTTCTCAATAACTTTGTTATTTTTTTAGCTATTGTCGTGAAATTTAATATTAGAGAGTTTATTACGCCTGTAAACGACTGTGCCAAATTTAATCAATCGGGTGACTATATCATACAGCTCCTATAGGAACGATCGGTTGAAAACAGTGACTTTTATCAATAACTTCGTTACTTTTGCAGCAATTGTCATAAACATTTATATTTCTCAGTTTAGCATAACTTTTAATGACTGTGCCAAATTTGATTAAGATCGGGCGACTATGTCATATAGCTTCCATAGGAACAATCGGTGGTGAACAGTGACTTTGATCAATATCTTCGTTATTTCCTAAGCCGTTCTTTTGCAAATATTAGACCTTTTACACAAAAAACTTGCAAGGGTATACAAACTTTGACGCGGTCAAAGTTAGTCCCGGCCCTCTGGTTTTTCTTTTATTTATATGTAACTTGAAAAAAACTTTTTTTTTTGTGAAAAAGAAAAATTATCTCAACTGTGTCTGTGAAGAGTATACATGCGTAGGCTTACAGCTTGAACAATGTTTTGACTAAATCTATGCCCAAGCATTGTTTTTTAGTAATAGCCTATCAATGGTTGGTTAGTGAGTGTACTGTGCAACAAGTGCAAACTCGTACGTGTTTTGTTATATAAAATTTCAATTAAAATTAGGGGCAAGAGAATTATTTACTCATTGCGTGTCTTCGCTCTTTGGCGAAGTTGATCTGTATTGTTCATGAGGCACTCTGTGTAGTGCTGTCGGTCCTTGTCATCCAGTCCTGTGTGAAGGCTTCCTTTCACGCCTTAGGCTGGCGTATTTTCCTGGCGTGGTCCCTCGTTTGGACACACCTCTAATACCTCTTCGAGAAGGGGTGCGTCCCTTTGTACGGTAGGTACAGCCGTCAGGAAATCCAAGTCGCGTGGATGTGACGGTTCGGTGCCAGTCATCAGCACTTGCTTTTTTTTTCAATTGTTAATTTATATTTTTGTGTGTATGTGTGTGTGTGTGTGTGTTTTTTTTTTTTATTATTTTGTATTTATTTGATGTTTTTTTTTTTTATTTCATCAAGTAGAAATGAAAAGTACCGGCTGCATTTGTGTAGCAGCATATATTTGGTACACTCAGTAAGAAGCACATTTGTATTCTTGTGGTTCCTTTCACTGGGAATCTTTCTTCAGTTTGTTCTGAGTAGATAGTTCTTATTTGCACTAGAGTTAGCGAGCTTTGAGGGGAGTGGCTGTGTTCACTTCTAAACACCCCAATTATGTTTTCTCTAACGCCCGGGTTCCGTATGGTAACTCTTTGAAAGTAGTTATCCATCGTTACCGTTTCTCATTTTCGTGCTTCTATATTTTTTTTTTTCTATTTTGTTTCTAACACAGAAAATTTTCTCCTTGGTCCTCGATGTCCTTAGTCCTGGGTCCTTCGATGTCCTTAGGCCTTGTCTTGGCCTATTGTCACGGTCGCCATGTAATGATTGGGTTCCACTTAGATTGAAGTATTTAAAACCAAACACGTCAGTGTTGGTTGGTGGTAATATTCAGATTGATTTTTATTCCAATAATATTCTTTTGCTTAACCAATTGTTGCATAGATATTCTTATGCTGCGACTAAGGCGACAGCTACAAAAGAGAGGGAGAGTGTCAGACCATACATACAGTAGATAGTTCTTATTTGCACTAGAGTTAGCGAGCTTTGAGGGGAGTGGCTGTGTTCACTTCTAAACACCCCAATTATGTTTTCTCTAACGCCCGGGTTCCGTATGGTAACTCTTTGAAAGTAGTTATCCATCGTTACCGTTTCTCATTTTCGTGCTTCTATATTTTTTTTTCTATTTTGTTTCTAACACAGAAAATTTTCTCCTTGGTCCTCGATGTCCTTAGTCCTGGGTCCTTCGATGTCCTTAGGCCTTGTCTTGGCCTATTGTCACGGTCGCCATGTAATGATTGGGTTCCACTTAGATTGAAGTATTTAAAACCAAACACGTCAGTGTTGGTTGGTGGTAATATTCAGATTGATTTTTATTCCAATAATATTCTTTTGCTTAACCAATTGTTGCATAGATATTCTTATGCTGCGACTAAGGCGACAGCTACAAAAGAGAGGGAGAGTGTCAGTCCATACATACATATTAATTGGGGCACTTGCATCAAAGTGCATGGTCAGCGTTCACACGCTGGCTTGGCCCTAGCTCATGTTACGCCTGTGCATTGCTGCTCATATGAATATATGTATTTGCATATATAAATGTACATATATATATGAACTTGTTTAGCTGTATATTTATGTGAGTATGTTTATGTGAATATATTAATGTATACACATAAACATATTCAAGTGCACACTTAAGTTTTATTGCGTACATATTTGATTGTTTATATGTACTTGCAACAAAGTGTTACAAGTTGTTCTGAATGATTTTTGGTATGGATATACTACAGTATGTTGCGTTTAAGATAATAATACCATCCACCAATAGGGTGAAATAACATATTAATAGTATAATAGTATTTACATAAATAAAATTTTTTGATTTTCTCGCTAAACTAACAAAGTAAAAAGTCACTAAATTTGATATGAAGACTTGTTTAGTATGCGCGGATTCTAATTATTTAAATCCTTTGCCACGTCCACATTCGCCTCCTTAAAAAAAAAACCGAATAGCTTCCGAAATTTTTTGATACTCGAAATCAAGTTCAGCGCACTCATTAGTCTTACAACTTTCTACTAACTTATCAAATATTATTAAAATCGGACTAAAGGCATGCAAAAAATACGTATAAACGTATTTTAATAGTCGGTCGGTAGGGTATTTTTTTTATTATTTTTATTTCCTTAAAAAGATTACTTGGAATTCACAAATACATGGAACATGGATACAGGGAACACAAGACGGGGGACAAAAAGTATTACGGTTACTGCGGGACGACTTGTCGGTATTGTATCGCAGACCATGTACTTATTTATTTCGCCGACCTTTCTGTCTCCAACTGCCTAAGCTGCCCAAGAGCTGTGTAAGGTAGAAGTCAACCATGTTTCCTGGACACCCATTGTGTGATGTCCGGGATGAGTGTATGAGTCTAGCTTCCTTTGGGTGAGGAGTTCCACCCATTTTGACAATTGCGCATGGAGTGCTGCCATGCCATGTGCCGCGCCAGTCATCTTGGTTGGATCGTACTGCTGCCGCTCGTTTGCCTTGATGCTATAAACGTGGTCGACGCAATTGCCGCACATTCATCGATAGGCATTATCCCTGCGATCACCAGAGCGGCGTCATCGGATATGGTGCGGAAAGCGCTACACACTCCAATCGCACTTACCAGGTGAGTCATGGCTCCACCTGTAGCTCTTAACCTCCAAATCTTTAATCCACGAAGGAACTCCCTAGAGGGCTATGGGTTTTACGGCGCTCGACAATGGAAGGGCTTCCGTACTACGGGCCTCGTGTATCCTCGTGTATACGGGCCGACCCGGCTCCCTTACTACTACAATATTTTACTTGTTCCTTGAAGGATAATCTGGCTTCAAGCATGACACCTAGTTATTTAATGGCTCGCTTTGATACCACTGTGGAGTCACCTATTCATATGCTTGCATACGCTTCGGTCTTCTGCGCTGCCAATTTAAGCCCTGCGGCCAATAGCTAGTGACCCACTTTGGCTATCGCTAACCACCAATGTCGTAACCACATCATCAGAAAAGCCAACAATGTGTGTGTGTGACTCAAGCTCAAGGCGTAGGACTCCGTCATACATAGTGTTCCACAACAGAGGACCCAAGACCTCTCTTTCTTCCAGGCCATCATCTGTCGTGTATCGAATTTTCCTGTTCCGAAAATAACTCCGCACCCAATTCATCAAATAGCTTGGTAAATCGGCGCGTCCAAAACACGACCCCACATAACCGAGTTAAGCGCAGTCTTCACGTCCAGCGTCACAACGATGCAGTATTCTTTGCTGTCGCCTTTCCATTACCGTCGAGTATAAATCTAGCCATTCTGAAACCGAATTGGTGCTCGGATAAACCGCCGCCCGCTAATATCAAGGACTCCAGTCTCGAGCAGAGCAACGACTTCAGTACCTTGCGAGCAAGGTTCTGTAACTTCCACCTGGTTGGAATGACTCCTTGTCTCAGGCATTTTGAATACGTCTTCGCGAACACATGGGGGTGTAGCGTTACTGCAAGATTAAGCGCGGTGTTGGGGATAGAATCGGGACCCGGGGCCATTTTTGGCTTTAGGCGCCTCACTGTCTCGATGACCTCTGTGTGTCTTTAAGGGAGGCACTTGCGTTAACTCCCGGGCCTCGGTGAATAGGCTACTAATGGGGATGACTCCCTGTTGCCGTGTACACTGTCTGGTAGGCTTTGCCGCAAGGGTAGTTGTTGAGTTTGGCGCTAAGGTTCGATGTTTTAGCGGGCCCACAAGAAAACACTCCACTTTTCACGTGATACTTCATTTATTTCTTCCACGTGTATTTCTTATGCTAATGGGGTGTGTATGGTGTGTGTGCCGTATGCGAGTCGTTATTATGCGAGCCGTTTGATTGTAAGCGAGCCGCTATAAATTAATCGCCCTTACTCGCGGTTGTAACCAAACTGTTCTGTCCGCCGCTTAGTAACAAGCATAGAACCTAACATGTAAGCTTAAAGCGCAAGATGCAACGGTTAATTTCCCAGCACGTAGGCTGGCGCTTAAGAATAAGTATGAAAATGAAAGAGAATGAGTGATATGGGTTAACCCATTGGTGGCTGCGTCGGGTCTGCTGGGCAGTTAGCGAAATTCGGCGGCAACATTCCCCCCCCAGTAAAGCTGCTCTCTTCAGGGGGTTGCTTTGCTCCAAAACAGCCGACGTCTAATACAGCTACTTTAGCCACGGGCCGTTGAAGAGTCCCGTTGGCAGTTCTGATGATCACTCAACGCACCTGGTTGTCTTTAGCCAGGATTGTTTGCTCGACTATACCTTTTGGCCATCTATTTCGGGGCAGAGTCTCGTCCAATATTACAACGACGTCTCCAGCTGCTATTGGTGGTCTCTTCGTAAACCATTTTGCTCGCCTGGCTAAATCTGGAACGTATTCGCGTACCCATCGTCGCCAGAATTGATCGGCGAATTCTTGTACAGCTTGCCACATGTGCTGTACGGTATGTGTGGTTTCGAAGACTGGTTTATAGCCGCTTGCTGATCCAAGTAGTAGATGGTTAGGGGTGATAGCCTCGTCGTCTTTGCTGTCCAGAGAGACAAAAGTAAGCGGTCTGGAATTTAGGATGAATTCCACTTCCCAGAGTGCGCTTTGTAGGCCCTCGCTGGTGAATTTTCTCGCTGGGCAGATTGCGTAGAGTACAGTCTTGACGGAACGAACAAGTCGCTCCCATGCTCCCCCCATATGAGGAGCGGCTGGTGGATTAAATTTCCATTTGATGTCATCGAACGCCGGTTGCACGGCGTTGAAGTTGATCGTCTGCGCTTTGTCACAGATAATCTTTTCAGCAGCTTTGAAGTTAGTGCCATTGTCGCTGTAAATTTCTCTCGGGGTCCCGCGCCGATTGATGAAGTTTCGGATGCACATTATGCACGATGCAGTGTCCAAAGAGCACGCCAGTTCTATATGCACTGCCCGTATGGTTAGGCAGGTGAAAATAACGCCCCATCATTTTTCGCTTCGCCGTCCTACAGCAACCAAGAAGGGCCCGAAGTAGTCGATACCGACGTAAGTGAAGGGACGTTGGTAGGCAGCCAGCCTGGCGATGGGCAGGGGAGCCATTTGCGGTGGAACAGGCATGGCGCTCTCATTTTTACAGCGTTGGCAAGACTTCCGCATGCCTTTGTATAAGACTCGTAGGCGTGGTATGCAAAACATGCCTCGAATCCTGTTAATACACGTCTCATGAGATGTGTGGTGCATTTCCTGATGATACCAGTTCACTATGAGCCGAGTAATGTGGTGCCCATATGGGAGCAGTATGAGGTTTTGGCCGATTAGGTTTTCTTCTCGACCTCGGAGCTGGTTTTCGTCTAGGAAGATATTCAAACATATGAGTTTAGAATTTGTTTTTAAAGGTTTACCTCTCGTTATGTTGCGAATTTCTGGGTTGAATTCAGATGACTGCGCATGCCGCAGTAAGAGTGTGCGTGCCTGCTGAATCATTTCGTAAGACACCTCTATAGGTGGCGATGCCTTCTTTTGTTTCGCTTTCAGTTTCTCAATGCAGAGAATAAAGCGCGCTAAAGCTCAAAATAGCCTGCGCCAGTCGGAAAAATATTCCGCGTTAAGTTTTAGCTCCATCGGCGAATTGTCGATGAAGAGTATGTTATGCCTGACTTCAGCATTGTTTGGTGGCCCCAAATCTTCGCATTTTGGCCACTCGTGTTGATCCTGCAGCAAATAGTCTGGACCGTGTAGCCAAGTTTTATATTTATTGGCGTTGTTTGTTTTAGTAGCAAGATCTGCAGGGTTAAGGTTGGTTGGAACCCAGTTCCATTGGCTAACGTTTGTGAATTCCAGTATTTCGCCCACGCGGTGCATGACGAATTGCTGAAACTTTCGTGGATCCATACGAAGCCATTTGAGAACAGTCTTTGAGTCGGACCAATAACAACTCGAGTTAATTGACAAGCTTGGATTGCGTTGGATTCGGTTACTCAGCTTTGCTCCGATAACTGCGGCCTGCAGTTCCATCCTTGGTATAGATAGTGGACTCAACGGTGCCACTTTCGCCTTGGAGGCCACGAAGCTGAGGTAGGTTCTTTCCCCCTGGCGTATCCGAAGGTGGCAGACTTCTGCGTATGCCAATTCGCTGGCGTCAACGAACGTGTGTAACTGGACATCATGGATTTGATCGCTGCTGTTGAAATAACATCTCGGGATGGTCAATCCGGCGATTGTTGTAAGGATCCGTTTCCATCGTATCCATTTGGGTAACAATGCGTCGGGCAAACCAGTATCCCAGCCAATGCCGCTTCTCCAGACTTCTTGCAGTAGGATTTTCAGCTCTATTGTAAAGCATGAGATGAAGCCGAGTGGGTCGTACATTGACATAAGTACTTGCAAGAGCTCGCGTTTGGTTGGTGTTTTGTCGCTGTCTAAAACGTTGCGCTTCAGCCTGGCGAACTTGCAGATGAATGTGAATACGTCGGAGTTCGGCATCCAATATAAGCCGAGTACCTTTTCTGTTGCGGTAATTTCGACAGCTTCGGGGAGTAGCGAATCGCTCTTCAGTATTCGTAGGACCTCCTTTGAGTTCGAAGACCAATTGCGTATGTGGAAACCACCTGCTGCATGGATGTCTCTGACTTGAGTTACGATGTTTCCGACTTCCACGTAGTTGTCGCCGCTGTATATAAAATCATCCACGTAGTGGTAGTCCTTCATGGCTTGTGCTGCTTGAGGGTACTGTTGGCAGAATCGATCTGCATTTTTGTCACGAATAAAGTGTGCAATGCAGGGTGCGCAATTGATTCCGAAAGTAAGCGCTTCCATAACATAGACGTTAGGCTCTTGCCTCTCGGATTTGCTGTCGAACCACAGAAACCTTAGCGATGCTGGTCTCACTCGGATCTGGTGGAACATCTCGGCGATATCGCCACTCGTCCCACTCGGAATGAGAGAAAGAAGTCAAACAGGGAGTTTAGGAGATCTGGACCACTCTAGATGTAGTCATTCAGGGTTTTGCCGCCGGATTGGGCGGCCGCATCCCATACAAGCCGGACCTTCTCTAGTTTATTTGGATTTTTAGTTATGAAGGTTGGTAGATACCATGTCCGTCTGTTTGGTGCAGCTATTTCCTCCGGCGTCAGCATGCGAGCATAGCCCTTTTCGACGTTTTCGATTTGCTTAGTGATTTGCTCCTTCAACTGTGGTTGTCGGGAAAATTGCTTTTGTAGGCATTTAAGCCGTTTTAGTGCGTTTGCGTAGCTATCAGGTAATAAAACTTCAGGGTCTTTCCACATTAGACCGACCTCGTACCTGCCGTTCTTCAAGGCGGTAGTAGATTCAAGTCTGGTTAGAGCTTGAGTTTCTTCTGGTGATGATAGCGGTTTTGCGTCTAATAAACGCTTGTTTGATGATCTCATGCAGCTTGGCGTCTGCGTCTCGGCATCCACACATGTGAACGCTGACATTAGCTCTAGTGGCCCTTGATGGCGTGGAGCTTTGTAGTGCCCATCCCAGTCGCGTCTTTGACGCTATTGGTTGGTGCCATGCCCCCTCTTTGATTTTAAGGGGTACGGCGAGGTTCCACTTATTTGTGGCGATTAGGATGCTTGGGCGTGCGTTGGTGTATGATGCTATCGGTAGTCCCGCTAGGTGGGGGAATTCTTTGACGAGAGCCCTTATGTCATTAGACTGTACAGGTAGATCCAGGGTATCTACACTGTGAACCTCTTCCAAGTAGAATTGATTGCCATTATGTGGATTGGCAACCGTAAGCGTGACACGTTCCGATGCATTTTCTTCGCGTGTTGTATCGTTGGTCCATTTTAGGCACAGTGGATCTGGAACGCCTTTTAAGCCGAGTTGCTTAAAGACCTTGTTGTCGATGAGCGTTAGTGCCGATCCCTCATCTAGAAATGCAAAAGTGTTAGTGACTTTCGTTTTATTGATGATTTGTATTGGAATGACACGGAAATATGTTGAGCCAGACTCTCTGGATCGTTGGGTGTGCTTGCCCTCCGGCGTATGCACGTTGGTGACCATAGCTGGTCTGTTTGGGCTGCTGGATTTCGCAGCCTCTGGCATCTCATGGATCAATGGGTGATGTTTGCTTCGGCAGCCTCGTATGCCGCAAACCTTTTCACGTTGGCACTTTTGGTGATGACGGTTTAGGCATTGTTGGCAGAGCTTGTGATTTTTCAGAAAAGACATCTTTCGTTGATGTGGCGTGGCTTTGAACGATGGGCAGCTGTGTATTTTGTGCCCAGGTTCGTTACATACGACGCACGTAATTTCCTTGACCTGCTCTTTAGGTGCCTCTGTGTGATGATTTAGGCTTCCGCTCTTCTTATGGTAAAGCGGCGATGTTACCTGGCTTGCTGCTTCAGCTATGTCGTAGATCCATTTGCTAAAAGATTCCATTGATGGTACCTTAGTGTCTTTGGGAAACATTGCCCACTGCAGCTTCAATTGTGTGGGGAGTTTCTCTAGTAGCTCTTGTACGAGCATTGGGTTTTGCATGTAACCTGTCCACATGCTTCCATCGTTGAGTAGATGTTTCGTACACACAGTGCGTATTCGATAAGTGGTTCAAGCTTATCTTTTATTGCGGGTAGTTGCCGCGTTTTTTCCAGTAAGTTATGCAAAATATGCTCTGGCCGACCGAAACACATACGTAATATTTGTATGATTTCAGGGACCATTGCTGGTAACAGGAGTTTGGATTGAACTAACTCACGTGCTTTTCCCTTCAGGCTAGCTTGCAGCCGCATAAGATTTTCTGCATTCGTATACCCAGCGATTTCCGTACTTGTCTGAAAACTACTGTAGAATAGAGGCCAGTTCTGAGGATTGCCATCAAATGTTGGAAGCTCTTTCGGTATCGCTTGACGGGCTGCAAGTTGTGCCGCGCTTGGAATTGCTGTGTTTAGGTCTATGTCTATTCGCACTTTACTTTCTGGATAGTACGATGCAGCCCTGGTTTGAGTATTTGTGAAATTTCAGGGAGCCATAGGCGTAGCACTTAGGTGCGGTTGTTCGCGTGTAGTAGCACGCGTGTTGTTTGAGGTTAGGAACGGCAGCTGCGGTGCCTCGTGATCGTAATGCCACGTGTCACGCACAGCTGAGTGTGTGACCATCGCTTTTTGTTTGGCAGAAGTAAAAATAGGAACAGCCGTCCTAGCTGTGTCCGGGAATATTTTTGGCGGGCATAGTCCAAAGTCCCGATCCGGTTCTGGTAGCGGCGCCGTTGGTTTTGCTGGTGACGAAGTAGCCTGAGGTTCGCCTGCTCGTGTGGTATTTCCGAGGTTCTGCAGGGCGTTGCTCAATATGGTTGTGATGACTTCCGATGACACGTTGACGCAGT
Organism: Drosophila willistoni; assembly: GCF_018902025.1. NCBI lineage: Eukaryota > Metazoa > Arthropoda > Insecta > Diptera > Drosophilidae > Drosophila > Drosophila willistoni. Next base: position 1,494,198 of record NW_025814133.1, on the reverse strand, counting down.
CGCAGTTCCAGCTGTTCTCAGATTTCTCGTCTATTACTCCAACGCAGTCGAAATGGTACCAGGAACAGCATCGATTGTATTGCACCATGCGGTCATTGTCTTCCTGCATGCATTTCTTGCAATGATATATTCCACTTGATAAGTCTTTTGTTGCCATTAATTTATAGAATTAATTCCTGGCATAATTTATAGAATTAATTCCTGCCATTAATTTATAGAATTGTTGAGTTTGGCGCTAAGGTTCGATGTTTTAGCGGGCCCACAAGAAAACACTCCACTTTTCACGTGATACTTCATTTATTTCTTCCACGTGTATTTCTTATGCTAATGGGGTGTGTATGGTGTGTGTGCCGTATGCGAGTCGTTATTATGCGAGCCGTTTGATTGTAAGCGAGCCGCTATAAATTAATCGCCCTTACTCGCAGTTTGTAACCAAACTGTTCTGTCCGCCGCTTAGTAACAAGCATAGAACCTAACATGTAAGCTTAAAGCGCAAGATGCAACGGTTAATTTCCCAGCACGTAGGCTGGCGCTTAAGAATAAGTATGAAAATGAAAGAGAATGAGTGATATGGGTTAACCCATTGGTGGCTGCGTCGGGTCTGCTGGGCAGTTAGCGAAATTCGGCGGCAACAGTAGTATTTTGCCGTATCACAGAGCTCGAGAAAGCACTCTCGTTTGCTGTTTCGGATCGCCATCTTAAGCGCTTTCCACAGCGTTCTTTAATCCAGTGCGTCGAGTCCGAGAGCGTCGAAGTTTGGCGAATGTCTTGCCCGCTGGTATAGCCGTCTTGCTCGAAGACAAGCCCTTCTGTCACGACGGATAGTCCCGTTCCACCAGCACACTGAAGTGTGATAACGCGTGAACACACGCTTCCTCGTCTCTCGACAAAATCAGCTTTGCAGCCTCTGCTGCATTTGTGTTGGGGTTGGGGTGTTCGGCAAACAAAAGCGGGTTTAGTGTGTTTCATTTGAATGTTCTCCGATACGGAGACGTACGCGCTGGCGGGTGCCTATTTCCGCCTATGGAGAACGCCACGATTTTGTGGTCGATAGTACGCCAAGCCTACGCTCCAAACAGCCGAAGCGACGTCCTCAGATAGAATATCCTGCGTGACTAGCTTGTTACTGCCGCAGCACCAGATTGCTGCTTTGCCGCACGCTTTCTTGGCCAAGCAACCATTTTTTCCTACTCTAAAGGGCTCGCTCAGTAGATTTATATCCGCCGACAACTCACGCACAGTCTTGAGCCGCTATTCAGTGGTTCAGGTTCAACTGCAAACACGTCAAATGTGGTTTAATCATGCGGCGGGAGCACGATGTCTTGCCACCTGTTGCCGCTGAGGTGGCGGCGTCCCCTTCATCACTCGTCCGCGTGTTTTAGAGGAATTCCACTTACAGGACAAGTATTTCCTCTTGCTACAACGCTGAGAGTTATGCCGCTCAAAATCAGCGGCGACAACGACGCAGCATAACTCATAACTCTGCTTTTTTCTGCTAAGGCCGATTCCTTAACGGCAAATGCTTGGAATATGATTAGCTTCTTTTTGGGGTATGAGGGAGCCAAACAGGTGCTGTTAACGCAGCTGTGTAAATTATTATTGATGTGTCGCAAACCTGGTAGCAGCTGGAAAAAAAGGAAAAAAACAAAATGTGTGTAACCGGCAGAAGAAAACTTTTTCGATCCCATAAAGTATATATTCATGATCAGGATCAATAACTGTTGTAGAGAATTAGCAATGAAGTTTGAAACTGCCACATAGGTAATTAGCGCCAACTATATATGCAGAAAGCATATATATAGCGTTTGAAGAATAATAAAGGTCAATTTAATTTTCTTATTTTCTTTTTTTGACAAATTAATTTTTATGTAACTCTTTTGGCATTATATAAATATCCATACTAAAACACTTTCTTTAATAACCTCTTTAGGATAACCGTCAACGCCATCGACGGGCCCATCGATCAGCGTGTAAGAGGTGTAAATGAATTAGTATGTATAAGTAATTATAGACCACATTTAAACCTCGTAATGGAGATTAGCCTAGGGATACATATATATATTGTAGCAGGAGAGACGGTCACACTTGCTCTCTTGCTACTCTTCGATCCCAGTATTTTAATTGACTCTCTGAGAGAGGGAAGTTTAGCGCGTCTGTTGTGTGAGTCAGTCGTTGCTGAGCGTTGAAGAGTGTGAGACAGATATCAAGATAACTACGATAAATAATAACTATAATAAGCACTAACTACATTACGAAATAAAATAAACTACAATTAATTTAAAGCAAGTAAAACCCGAATCTCTTAAACACTCTAACATCGGTCAATTCATCTACCGCCCACAATATCAGAAATGGTGAATTTTAACGCGATGGACATCAACATTGAGGCTCACAATTTGCCAACTTTAAAGAAGTGGTTGGAGCTGTTGGACTTGCCCACAACAGGGTCAAAGGCCGAGCTTGTGGCGCGCTTAAACGATATTCCAGTAGATCGACGAGGAGCTTGTTCCATAACTATTGGAACTGAGACTGTCGAGGAAAGTACAGAAGACGAAAGTAACTGTCAACTGTCAGAGACCACAAATGAGAAAGAGGGAGACAACAATACTGATGTCTTGCTGAAAAATTGTTTGACATAGTGACGCCTCAACGCCAGACACAAAACGAAACGCACAATTCAGTGCCGACGAGCAACGACTGTTGCGCGAACGACAGCGGCAGCGAAAACGAGATGGCAGCAAAACTGATTGTTGCGCAAAACCAGCGTCTTGAACCAGAACCAATTGGCGCGCAAAACCAGCGTCGTGAACTACTGTTGGTAAACCAACGCTCGTAGGAAAAGCTGGAAAGCGGTTTTTCGTCAGCTGCAAAATTCCAGTTAGCAAAGGAAGCGTTGTTGGAATTTAATGGGAACTCGTCTGGAAAGAAATGGGTCACGCCGCTGACAAATATAAGCGGTGTATATTGAATCAAAGGTGTACAAATGCACATGCTTCTAGTCTCCAAGCTTAAAGGACGGGCTCATGAGTGGCTACATGCCAATGGTACGCGCATTTTGGAGACCGTGGACAACATCTGTGAGCAGCTTGTCGAGTCGTTCGGGAAAACTGCATCAGCGAAGAGGAGCGAGTAGACAAAGCCATTGAAGGGATTCCTGTGGAGGGACTCCGCATTCAAGCGCAGATTCAAGGATTTAAGTGCATTGCAGAATTACGCCGTGCATTTTCAGGCATTCAGATACCGATACAGCGAGCAGAAAAGGAAACTACAAAGGTGGCCGCTACGGGCAGACGTTCCAAAGAAGATTTCCGTTGCTACAGAGTGCGAGGGTCCTGCTTCGGATGCGGTGCTTTGGATCATTGGGTGGCTAAGTGTCCACTTAATAAAGAGAAGCTAACTAAAGGATGCGACGACTTAAGATATGTTAAGATATATTTAAAAACACAAACTAATCCTTACTTAATTACAGCATGCTTCATAGACTCAGGCAGTGATGTTTCACTTATGAAAATCTCTTGTTTACCAGAAAAGATACATTTAATATCACTTAATCATAAATATTACGGATTAAATAAGAGTCCACTTTTGTCATATGGAAAAGTCAAGTGTTTTGTTTTCAAAAATTCAATAAAAGTATCCTTTCATTTAATAGTTGTTGATAATGAGTCTATGAGCCATGAAGTAATTTGGGAAGAGATTTAATGAAAGACTGTAATATTAAGTTAGACTTAAATGCCTTATAAATGGTTACACTTGAAAGGAGAGAAGGCGAAAATGAACTTGGAGAGCGGTTGGAGTTTGAGTCCTTCTCATTGCAGACATGCCATACAGATTTGCAAATAGCTAGAAATGTAAATGTTGAGAGAATAGTTGATGAAATTGGTAAGGGAAAAAATTGTAAGAATAGAATAGTCACCAAAGAATGTAACCCCGAAGGTGAGGACGAGGAAATTGTTAACGAAATGGTGAATGAAATTGATAGCAAGATTGTTAGTGAAACAGAGAATGGAGATAGAAGCAAAATTGTTACGAAAAAAATGATCGAAGCTGTTATTGAGTTGGTCAATGAAAAAGTTAGATCTGATAGAAAATGTAAAGAAAGAAAAGAAACTACTGATGACCAATCTCTAAGCGAAATAGAACTTGAATTATTAAATATTGGGTGTTTCAACACTGGAGTTGACTGCAAAATAGGTGAAAGATTAGATTTTAAAATCCGGAAAAAGTTTGAGTAATTGTTTGAGAGTTCATATTTGGTAGCACAAAGGCCTGAATTGCCTGATGTAAAATGTGAAATGAAACTCAACTTGGAGGGGTCGAAGGCATTCAGTTGTGCTTGCAGGCGATGTTAGACGGGTACTTGGAGAAGAAGATCATTCGCCCTAGAGAGTCGGAGTATGCATCACCCATTGTGTTGGTGCCTAAGAAAGCTGGCGAGTTAAGGTTGTGCATTGACTTTAGGAGATTGAACAAAGTTTTGGTGAAAGATAACTACCCTATACCTCTGATAGACGATTTATGAGACAAGCTTGGCGACGAACGTTTTTTTTCTAAATTGGATCTAAAAGATGGCTATTTTCACGTGTTCATGGAGGAAAACTCAATTAAATATACATCTTTCGTCACTCCGTTAGGCCAGTGCATCAGTGTTTCAACGATTTGTGAACAACATTTTTACAGATATGATTAGAGATAGTAAAGTAATAGTGTATCAAGACAATATCATGGTAGCCAGTAGAACTGCCGAAGAGCACCTGGATATACTGGAAGAAGTTTTTAGAAGGATAATCAGAAACAAGCTGCAGTTGCGAATAGATAAGTGTGAGTTCTTTCAGTCAAGCATTAAATACTTGGGATTTCTCATATCGGAAGCTGGCATTAGAGCCGATGACAAAGGCGTAGATGCGGTTAAGAACTTTCCCATACCAACAAATGTTCACACAGTAAGAAGTTTCTTGGAATTGGCTTCTTATTTTCGTCGTTTTATTTGAAACTTTTCGTTAATTGCAAAACCACTCTATGACCTATTGAAGAAAGATAGGGTGTTTAATTTTGGAAAGGAAGAGCTGGAGTGTCTTTCGTTGCTCAAAGATAAATTAGTAGAATCGCCGGTGTTGGAAATATATAACCACAAGGACGAAGTACAGCTGCATTGTGATGCGAGCGCGTTAGGCTTTGGGGCAATGTTAATGCAAAGGAAAGAAGACAAAAAACTGCACCCTGTTTTCTATTTCTGAAAACGGACGTCTGATGTAGAATCAAAGTACCACAGTTTCGAATTAGAGACTTTGGCAATAGTATATGCAGTCAGAGTGTATTTACAGTGAAGATATTTTAAAGTAATTACAGATTGTAATTCGCTGACTCTCACTCTCAATCGAATTGAATTAAACCCAAGAATTGCGAGGTAACATGTAGATGCGCTTAGTAGATGTACGAACATACTTGTAGTAGATACAAATAGTTTTGAAGACAATCTGCGACGAAAAGTTGCGGGAAGTGAAAAGAAAGTTGGAATTTGCTGAGGATAAGTTATTTGAAATGAGAAACTGAATAATATACAGAAAAACCAATGACGAAAGGTTGTTGTTTTGTGTATCGAGTGAAATGGAAGAGTCAATCCTTTTCAAGTATCATAACGAACTAGGTCATATCGGCAGAGATAAAGTAATGGATGCCATTTCGAAAGCATATTGGTTTCCTAACATAAAGGAGAAAGTTGTGAAACACATTAGCAATTGCTTAAAGTGTGTTGCGTATTCGCCTAAGTCGGGAAAAGGGGGAAGGATATGAACTAATTCACATTGATCATTATGGTCCTATAGCATCAGGCAGAAGCAAAAAGCACTTGTTTGTTATTATTGATGGTTTTACGAAATTCGTCAGACTATATCCAACAAAGACGATGAATACTAAAGAATGGGTGTTAGATCTTAAAGACTATTTTAGGGCCTACAGTCGACCCTTTTCCATAGTGTCGGATAGAGGAAGCTGTTTCACGTCATCAGAGTTCGAGACATTTGTAACTCAGAATAACGTTAAGCATATTAAGATTGCCACAGGGTCCCCTCAAGCTAATGGCCAAATTGAGAGGGTGAATCGTACCCTGGGACCTATGCTTGCTAAATTATCGGAACCAGAAAAGGGTTTATATTGGGATTTGATAGTTGAGAATGTTGAACATTGTTTAAATAACACACTTCATAGGAGCATTAAGCAATTACCGAGCAAAATGCTCGGTGTAGAGCAAAAAGGCAAAGTCGGTGACGAGTTAAGAGAAGGACTAGAGCAGTTAGGAATAGTGAATGATCCAAGAAATTCGGATACAATTAGAAAGGATGGGGAAATACATCAGAAGCAAAGCCAGAAGTACAATGAGCAGCAGTATAATAGCAAAAGCACCCACAGGACATAAGGCAGGGGATTATATTATGGTGAAGAATTTCGATTCAACTATAGGAGCGTCAAAAAAGCTAATCCCAAAACACAAAGGGCCTTATGTGATAGACAAGGTTCTTAAAAATGACCCATTGCTAATTAAGGATGTTGTGTTGGCTAACGGCTGCGCCCTTGCGGAGCCCCAAACTGCTTGCTTTATATGATGCGGGCTTCGGATGATTTCCACCGAGGCTGCTTTGAGGCACTTGCGATTTGGAATGAATGAGATAAGCAGGATGACTTCAATCGGTTGCTTTATTTTCTTAACCTAAAACTATAGTACAATTGTCGGCGGGCACAGAAGGTGCAACCGCATCGACCGAGATTAATTTAAAGAGTAATTCAAGTACAGCAAACCACGCTGTCTTTTACAAAATTCAAAGTTCTGGAAATTGCCATAGAAGAAATAAGAAAGAAAAGAATTGAAGTAACGGATCTCCAAGTTTGTCACTTCAAAGTAACTTGCGCTAGTCTTGGTCTCTCTCTCTCTCTTTTTCGTTTTCTCTTTTTAGCAAAGAGAGTCTGGCTTCAGTTGGAGCCCAAACAGATGTGGAAGTAGCCACAATACAAAAAATTGGATGGGTAAAAGAAAAAGTGACTAAAAATTAAGCTTAATCAAATGAAAATAATGTTAACTGTAATAGACTTTTATGTAATGTACCTTAACTAATTTGTAGTTATAAGATTTCACCTTATTGTAACATTTATTAGGTAAGGATGAGATGATCTTACGGTCAGGACGGCAGAGTTGTAGCAGGAGAGACGGTCACACTTGCTCTCTTGCTACTCTTCGATCCTAGTATTTTAATTGACTCTCTAAGAGAGAGGGAAGTTTAGCGCGTCTGTCGTGTGAGTCAGTCGTTGCTGAGCGTTCAGGAGTGTGAGACAGATATCGAGATAACTACGATAAATAATAACTATAATAAACACTAACTACAATAAGTACATTACGAAATAAAATAAACTACAATTAATTTAAAGCAAATAAAACCCGAATCTCTTAAACACTCTAACATCGGTCAATTCATCTACCGCCACAATATCTTGAAGTAATGAATTTTCTTTTTATTTATTTTTTTGTTTTTTAATAATTTTGTTAAATTCAATTTCATAAGCGATAAAATGATATTTGTCAAGTGTATTAATTTGAAATCACCATGAATTGAAAATAAACTTTAAACTCTATCACCCACATGAAATCTATACCGAATGTATCGCTAATATAGTTAGGAAAGATGTATGCCATCTGCCACGGTAGTGAAAATAGAGAAGGGCGATACGTTTACCAGCATAGCATCCCCACATTTTCTTGTCAGATCCACAGACTCAGCTCTTAGATTACAGAAAACAGAAATCCTCATAACTTATTTTGGTCAAATTCCCTTTAGGATGTCCGATAGTGAATTTTATTTTTCTTTATTTGTGAAGTACGATAAGACAAGAACCTCTCCACGTCCGTCGAGCTACCCTTTTAAGGAGCCGGATAATAAGTGCACCCCTGCCTTCAGATTTCTCGTGCCCAGAACTGCTTTAGTGTCAGTCCACAATACACAACTCACTACGCGTTCACTACATAGAATTAAATTGGCGCCAAACAGTGGAGCCGCCGTACGAGGAATAAAATAAGCTTCAGCAAGCGATCTTTATAGAATAAAACTCACCAACATGGGTCTTAGAAATGCTCGTTAAACCCTCCAGTTAATTACAAAAAAATTGTCTTCATAAGATAACAGATTCTTTTTACAAAAGATATTTTAAAAATTAGATAGATAGACCGAATAGGCGATGGATTCCATATGGAGGAAATGTATGTTGATAGAAATAAGAATGCAAATTTTGTTTGGAAGAAACTTTTGAATGGAAAGTACACTATAATATCTATTCGTCATTGTAACGAAACCTTAACGTAGGCTTTGTGTTAGGCAGATGTCTTTCACAGTATTTGCAACGAAATTTTAAACGCAAATGATCTAAGAAATCTAATAGATGAAAACCAAAAATCCCAATATCTGGAGTTTCAACAAGATCAATGCAACGTACTGTGCAGTCAGCAGTCCAATTACAGCATTTGACGCAAAATATTACCTCATCACTAACATCGACAACTGAAGAACAAATGGCTTTATTGAATTTACTACCTAATGTACATAGCGCACCTGAACATAAACCAAATAATTCCCAAAGAGCGTTCAAGTTAGAAATATCTCACCGACAATCAGTTCATTCAATGAATGGCAGTAATATAGAATTGTCACCTAATCATAGAAGTGAAGCTAGGTCAAACAGTTCAGTCTCATATAATAAAGCAGCTAGTATAATTCAAAGCTGGCGTCTTAAGTTTGATGGCTCTCGGAACGGTATGCTAGCAGAATCTTTCTTATATCGCGTTCGAGCTTTGGCCAAATAAAACCTTATTCTTACATGGGTATTGTTTTGTAGAGAATTTCTCAAGACGTTCGAAGAAGCCGATACAGATCTGGGAATTAATTAACACCTTTTGAACCTTTTGAAGAGTTGCAATTTGAAGTAAAAAAATTGCTAGGTCGTTTACGTAATCCTATTATCGAGGAAACTTTAGTTCGTCGTTGAATTCAAAAACATCATTGCGTTCATTGCGTTATTTCTATAGCACTGTTCGCAAACCAACTGCCTGTTTAAGGCGATGCCGCCTATTTGATTTATAGTTCAATATATTTGCAATGTGCATAATTATTACAACCGGTCAATACCATGTATTTTGTCTCTTTAAGCTTTTTTCCCGATATCGATACTAGCGAACTCGATAAAAATTTCATGGTATGACATTGCAATTCGATAATAATCTTACTGCATTAACAATATTGAATATAATTCAAATATCTTATATGCTTACAATAATAATGCCTTTCGTTCAGAAACATACCGTCGCCCCCTGAACTATTAGTTCAGCACATAGGGAGGCCGACAAGAAAATGAGCAGGTGTGAGAGGATCGAGAGAGCTGTCACCGTTTGCGCAGAGTGGTCTTGAGTTTAATACAGCTTCGATTTGCGCTAACAGACCAAGCCTTTCCAATACGAGGTGTTCGACGCTTATTCTTCTTGATTGCAATTGGACCAGCATAGTCTAGACCAGTATGCTGGAAACACGGAGTTGCTTGAACTCTAGGTATAGGCAAGTTATCCATTACCTGAGTATGAGTGGCTCGTCGTTGCAAGCAGCAGGGCTTGCATTGAAAAACCACTCGGCGCACTCGATTACGTGCATCCAAAATCCAAGAATAGTAAATGTGGCATCGACTCCAGTATGAAAATAAGTTTGATGAATGTGTCGAACTAATAACAAGCTGATTGGTGACTCCTTGGGCAGTAGAATGGGATGCTTTTCATTATAGCTAAGACTTGCGCAGCTAGTGGATATTTCGATTCATAGTCTATGGCCAATTGTTTCAAAACACGTACAGCCAAGAAGGGTAAAGGCGCCAATTCGTAGGTGACAGTACGCAATCGATAATGTTGCATAGGGTCCATTGTGGAACTGCGCCAAATGATCCGTTGATAGTTTGTATGGTGAGGAGCAACCTCTATTTTGCGGAACATCTTTTCCACATCCGAACAGAAAACATAACGCTGTTGTCTGAATCGAAGGCAGACAACAAATAGATCTCGTTGAATGTGTGGCCCAATGTGAAGACGCTCATTGATTGACACTCCGCTACTATCTTTTCAAGATCCATCAAACACCACTCGGCATTTGGTAGTGGTGCTTTCCGGTTTCAAGACGGCGTGATGCGGCAGATAGAAACAACCGTCGGGCTGCTCGTCGATCTGCTGTGTGTTGAGTAATTCCATATGACCGCTCTTAAGGTACTCGTCCATGATAGCGATATACTCTCTCTTGAGATTTGGGTCGTGCGTTTTAGTGACTGCAACCGGCTAATAGCTTGTGGAAGGGTTTCGTCAATTGGTGGCATCGGGGCTTTGAATGGGTATTCTACTACATACGTGCCAGTTTGGGTACGGGTGCGAGTGGTGACAAAGTGTTGCTCAGTCGGATCAAATCTCTTCAAAGTCGATGTTTTCGCTGGAATGCTAACTATCTCCATGACCGATCGCAACTGCAAATCGAGGTCCAGGTGAACGTGATGAGTGACTGCCAGTGGTTGGTTTTAACCGAATGTACTATATGGACCTGCAAGAGTCCAACCTGGGCTGGGTTTCCGTGTTGACGTGATGAGTAGTAGCTATTCGTCGGCTGTGATTCGCTCGTGAAAATTGGCTCGATTCCAATGTGTGATACATTGAAATTTGATAAAACTGTCAATCCTTACAGTGTAATCCTCAGACTCACTGTGCTCTGCCCATGCTTGCCGAGTGTTGCTTTCCAACTTTGCCAGTAGCACATGAATTAACCATCTCACACTCTAATGCTCTTAGTCCGCGAATTACTTCATCAGCTCCGTCAGCCAGCTTGCGAATTGCGATAGAGTTGAGTACAGATGCCGTTGGCAGATTTGGAAAACTGTTAATGAAGGAGCGAATGATTACATGTCCCTTATTGTAACGTTGGACCAGCCTGTCCCAAGCCTCACTATAGTTATCGTTAGTCACGGCAATGTGTTTAATTATCGAAAACGCTTCGCCAGACAAATAAGATTTTAGATAGTGAAACTTCTGACAGCTGGTAAGATGCGGATCGCCGCCGATAGAACCAAGAAATATATCTGAAAAATGTTGCGAGTCCTCATAATTGCCAGAGAATGTTGGTAGTTTGATCCGTTCATAGTGCAAGTTTACAAGGCGGTTGTTGAGCGATATGGCAGACGCCAATTGCAGCTCCTCCCGTGTAACGCTCAACATCGAGAAAGTTGGGTAATGCATTTCCTCATAGGGATCAATGTCCACGTTCGGATCTTCCCAGTCCGAAGTGTCTTCATATGTGTGCAACTCCTCGGTAAGTTGTAGAAAACGCATGTAGTTTTTTTGCAGATGCTGCAATCGTGTGTCATAACTTGCCACTGCGTTGGTTTTCCCGATGAATGTATTTGCATTGTGGTAAGCACGCGTGATTTGGCTTTTGCAGAAACCACGTTGTTGCATAACTGTCTGCATCGCGAACCAGGTTAGACACGGTCTCTTCCAACTGTATTACCGTCTTACTGTACACAACTTGCAAAGTATTGAAATAAAACAGCAGCTAGTATCCGGCTCGAAGTACCAATTTTTTATATGTTCGGAAACCAACTGCCTAGTTAGACTATTTAAGGCGATGCCGCCTATTTGATTTATTGTTAATATATTTGCAATGTGTATAATTATGATAACCGGTCAATACCATGTTTTTCTTTTGCTTAAGCTTTTTACCCGATATCGATACTAGCGAACTCGATAACAATTTCATGGTATGACACTGCAATTCGATAATAATCTTACTGCACTAACAATATGGAATATAATTCAAATTTCTTATATGCTAACAATAATAATGCATTTCGTTCAGAAACAAGTACGTTTGCGTTCGGAGTTCAAACTCATGAACAGTTTTAGAAACAAGTAAAGGCACCTTCACATAGAAATAAATATACGCCTCGTTCGCAAGTGGCAGAACTTATTCCCGATGAACCGATTAGCGAAGAAATTGCACAAATAGCTCGTAAGAAATTGATGTGTTGGAATTGCGATAAGCCAGGTCATCGTTTTAAAGATTGTTCAGAGCATCACTCAGTTTTCTCTTTTGTCGTATGTCGAAATTGTAACCCTTTGGAAAACCGCAGAATGGATGCGCGGTATTACCAGTCTTCCTCAGTTTAGTGCAGCCGAAAAATTAACTGCCAGTACTGAGACACAAAATGAGACACGTAAGCCAGTAGATCTTAACGCCCAGACTTCTAAAGAATATAACTTAAAAAAAGGTGGTGGTTATATGTCAGCGCGACAACGCATATTTAAAAACGTAAATTATCTCAAAGCAACAACAAGACCCAAACGACCTGCAATGCGTCTTAGAAATTTAAGTTAAAGCGTGAGTTATTACTTACGGCAATATTATTAAATTCTCATAAAAGGTTGTGTGTAGATATTAGTATTAAATATCAAAGAAGCTAACTTCGGCTGTGCCGAAGTTTATATACCCTTGCAGTCCTTGGCCATAATATTGTTACATGTTCCAAACTGTTGTTTTGTATCATCAATTTATCCATCCACAGATAAAACCTTCCAAATATCATGTCCATTTCTTTTTCTTCTTCTTCCCCATGCTGCATGCCGCGATTGGCACGAATACACATACAGTTTACGTAGCTTTGCGTCTGTGTGTGTATGCGTGTGCTTAGCTGCTCTGTGGGTTTCAAGCAATCACGTAGTAGAGCATGTAGAGCGTATATTGACTGTAACTTGTGTTATATTTATCCGATCTGTTCAAAATTTAGGGATCTGATGCTTTATATCCAAAACTATCATATAAGTAAATTTCATGGGGATAGACCAATTTTTACGAAAATGTTTCTTCTAGAGCTATATGATATAGTAGTCCGATCCTGACAATTTTCATACTTTATCTGCTCCGGGTGATAAGTAGCTCAAATATCAAGTTTCATCCCGATAGCTCTTAAGATGACGGCGAGAATTTGATTTGCACAGACGGACGGACGGACAGACGGACATGGCTATATCGACTCAGCTTCTCATGCTGATCAAACTGCGACAAAAGCTTGATAACTTCCGGTAACTCATGGAGGAATGCAAACTGCATGGCAAGTCGTCATTCGCTGAATTCAGTCAAAGGAATCTGACAAAAGAGATCGAGACAAAGATAAGGACAAAGACAAAAGCCGATCGTGATGATCGCAGTCGTTCCAGGGACAGGAATCGTGATCGAAGATCATCCAAAGATAGAGACAAAGATAAGAGCAAATCGGACAAAAGCAGAAGTATGTCGAGTCCAACGAAGAACAAATATCGTCTGGGTCAGACGACGAGGATCAGCATGACCGAATGTAAGGTGACAATAACACATGCACGGACTATGTGGCATCCCTAAAGAAGTGGCAGGTTTTCGGTCGGAGGTTGCCATGATCTTAAAAAAGAGTCGAGCGTCAGTAGCAGAAGTCGTCAGTTGTCAGTCATAGTTAAGTTGGCAGTCGAATCAAGTTGCAAGTCGCCAGTTATTTAAAGTTGTTAAAGTTGCCTATTAAATGTCGTAAAATCTAAATATCCCAAGCTATATGTAAACTACATAAAATAAAACTACGCAACATTCTACATACATATGTGTAAACTTTTGGAAATTGCAAAAATAAAATCTTGGAGTAGGCGAACAAATATGGCGCCTTATATACTAAACATCTTTATATTTATTCAAAATACATACATATGTGTAAAATTTTGGAAATTGCGAGAAAAAAATCATGAAATAAGCGAACAAATATGGTGCCTTATATACTGGTGTTTAAGAATAAACATCGTGTTCATCTGAAGCGGCTTCACCAAATCAGATGCACTAAAGAAAATATAATACAACTATAATACAACTGTACCTAGCATAAACTAACCAAAAAGATCACAACGGCAGGATGTCAAGTGGCCGACGCCGTGCCCAAAATAGTAATCATTTTTCAACCCCCCCGAATACGCGGGTTTGAATCGTACTAGAAGAGGATATTCTAAGAACAATGGTTACCTCCTACCCTTAGATTCCCTATATAAGCTCCATACTTTTGTAAATAAAATCAGTTCATATTTCGAATTCAATGAATGAAGATTGGGTTATTTTCCTTCTCCCTAAAATCTCTATTCATCTTGGTCCTTCGAGCCGGATGCATCATTTTTGGTCCTTTGAGAAAAAGGAATTCTGCAGTTTTCCCCCACCAGAGATTGAATCAGCTCCTTAAAGTCTGAATTTTTATGGAAGTGTAAATGCTAAGATCAGCTATAGGTAGCAAAATAAAACAAGTCTTGTTCTCCCCCACTAGACAGAGTATAAAATTAAAGCCAAATATTATTGCTTAATAAATAGAAAAAGTGCGTGCGACCGAGTTAAGTAAAGGCTGTTTGACTAGCTGCAGACTATGGGCAAACCCTACCTGGCAAACTTTACCTTGCAGACAACAGTGAGAACGGTGTCAACGACAGGATCATCAGATAAGATATAAACTAAAATAGTTATAAGTACATCAATCTATTTTTACTATTATTATATACTTATATCGGTATCCTAATATACGCATAAGAAAACAAATGTTCCCTAACAAAACTGAAAAATTGTTAGCGAAGCAACACGAGTTGCCTAAAAGATTAAAGAAGTTAGAAGAGTTAGATGCTAGTAAACTTACTGGTTAGTTAACTAACTAGCAAGATTCTTAACGAAGTAAGTGAGATACAAAAGCAATGGATACTAATCCATAACTATACCATAGCTAAATGCTACAGGGTAAAGAAACCGAACACTACTATTTCACAGATGGGAAGTATAAGGAAGGTTTAGATATGGCAGCCAGATTACTAGCCAAAGAGGACACTGTTGATTCGAAAAACATTGAAGCAGATGCAACGATGTCAGCAAATGTTCAGGTCATCAAAGGAGAGTCGCGGGGAAATGCGACCTCCAATAATGAGAACGCTAATGTTAGCCAGAAAAAATTTCAAGAAAAGGTCCGTCAGCTCCAACAATTTTGGACATGGTGAGCAAAGATTTACGTACGATAGACAATACAACAGGCGAAATGTATATTAAAAAAATAAAATTCTTGTTCACGAAGGTGCAGATGTGCCAAGCTTATACAGATGACCTGTTGGAAAATATGATTCCGAAACCCCGTGATATTGCGCAGGTTTGTATAAATGAAAAGGGCAATACATTTATTTGCGAATATACATATGTAACTTTATTAGACGTCCGTACTACACGTCCGTACAGTGCCAAGAACAGAAGCCAACTCTTTTTCTCTGTGAAGCGCTGCCAGATCTCCTTAATAATACTAGGGATGCCAGATTTCCACTTTGATATAAACAGCTGGCACTAATATCGAACACACCCCACAAAGTTGCAATCTTAAATACAGCTAATTCCTAATGAAATGATACATTCAGTATTTTTCTTGCCACTTAAACCCTTCGTTAGGACATCCGCCGCCATTAGTTCCGTAGGCATACATACTCAGACATTGCCAAGTATTCTAATTACGTACTAGACAATGCAACAGTGCGCTACTTTCGTGCCTTCCAGCTTATGGCGGCACCAGCCAATATAAACGCTTGGCCAGAGTAGGAGCGCCGTTCCGTTAAATTGTCACCCCAATCTGAATCGATCACGCCAAAAAGATCATCTCCTCTCTTCCCGAACAGGAGTCCGTTCATCTTTGTGCCTTGAAGATAACGTTAAATGCGTTTCGATGCCTTCCAGTGATCAGCTGTGTTATTTGAGTTGAACTGACTCAAGAAACTCACTGCCTACGCTATGTCAGGACGAGTGGTTACTGAAAGAAACATTAAAGAACCTATTGATTGATATGGACACATTACCATCTCGTTCTCATTGGGTTCAGCCGGGCTCCGCAATGCTGGTTTTGCCTCTATAGGTGTCATAACCGGCTTGCAGTCTGTCATGGCAAATCTTTTAGATATGACATCGATGTACTTCTCTTGGGATAGACAGTCGCTCTGCTTCTCTTTGTTCTGGTTAATTTCTATGCCCAAACATACAGTCCAATACGTATATGGCAACTCTCCACATAATCCTTTTGTGGGACATCTATTCCTGATATAGCAGGCGGTGTTAATTGTCTCTGCCCAAAATGATGGTGGAGCGCCCGCTTGCTTTATCATACACCTGGCCATCTCTACCAGTGTTCGATTTTGTCTTTCAGCTATACCATTCTGCTGGGGTGTATGGGGCACAGTCAGGCACATGCTTGTTCAAGTACTCATCGAATCCCTTGTGACTCGTTCGATTAGTTAATCTAGCTCCGCCAGTGCCTTTGAATTTAATCAAATAAATTTAATCCATTTAATCCTGCACGTAATTTCACGTTATTTTACATAATTCTTATAACTAATAATTGTACAGTCTCATTTCACTTACTCTAGTCTTGGCCTCTTGGCTACGAAAAAACAACTGAACACGCGGTTCTTATGTATGTACTTAGATCAATGCAGCTGCGTATTTTTCGCTTATGTATCTACTTATATATAATAAAGTACCGCAAGAGTAAGATGAGAGAGAGAGTTTTAGAGTTATTAAAGAGCGTCATTCTGTTTGTTCGGACAGAGTTCCGTTTTGTGCTACAGTGCTACAAAGTTTATTTACATGCCCGAATTTCGGCAACACCACTCATAGACTGGGTACGCACAGGTCCACACAGGTCGCTGTGCACAATCTCTTGTAGGCATTTGCTGCCTGCTTTTCGCGTATGCAAATCTCACACTGGGATAATTTTGCATTCTCCTTTATGTTTATACCATGTACCATTCCGGCTTTGGCTAAACACTTCAGGTCAACTTCATTCAGATGTCCCATACGGTAATGCCATAGATCTATTTCATTTCCTTCGTCACACACATTATTTGATTCGTGATCTTCAGCATTAACTTAATACAGATTTCCGTGTCTCTGAGCTCGGAACCAAACATGCTTATAATTTTTCATAATAACTGCTTCATCCTTACGAAATATAACTTCGTATCCCTTGTTAGTAATTCGAGATACCGAAAGCAGATTTTGTCGTAGGGACAAATGCAATGTCTGTCAATACCTTGTACTTGATCAAATGCATTTTTGTTTGAACTCATATGTGCGGTACAGCCACTGTCTAGACACCACAAGTTACTTTTTCTCTCCGCAGTATACACACATTCTGCAATGTTGATTGCTTCGTCCTTCCTTTTGTTCTCTTTTGGCTCTTCTCTCTCTCTTTGCATGCGGTCTCGCTTTACTTGGACAGTTACCAGCGAAATGTCCGATCTTGTCACACGCAAAACATTTTCCCGCTTCCCGCTCTGTCGTTGCCTTTTCGGCGGTTGACATATAACACGCTCTCCTCCTCGCGCGCTTCTTACTCTTCCAATATCTTCACACGCAAAATATCAGGGCTGAGCAATTCGTCACATATTTATATTATTTTCATCCTGTGTTTGCCACGCCGCTCGATCCGCTGCCGCCTCACGGCATACCTTAGAGCCGTTTATATACTGCCATAAATCATTTTTCACGAGAATAGCACGCATTCGCACATGTCATAGTTCTCCGCGTTGAGCGGTTCTATCTTTATGAGTGCACTTGCCATTTTGCACTGCTTTTGCATTCAGTTATTGTCTTTTCAATTACACATATGGGTCTGGGCCCATAACCTGTTGGAAAATTCCGAGAGACCCCGCGGTATTGGTCGCGCAGCTATGTATAAATGAAAAGGGCAATACACTTATTAGCGAATATACATATGTATGTAACTTTATTAATAATACTAGGGATGCCAGATTGCCACTTTGATATAAAAAGCTGGCTCTAATATCAAATATGAACTTATAAGTAATGAAACGTTTAAAGAGGTCATAAAAGAATTGAAGTTCCACCTTCAGAATACCTTGGTAGCACTAGAAGAGAAAATAAACGATCAGAAAAATTTTAAAGTTGAGAATGTTACCGTGAGAGTCGAACTACCGGTGTTGCCAAAAATACAGGTACCCACATTTTTTGGAGAACCTAGAGAATGGGACCTGTTTGTAGAATTATTTGTAGAATTATTATTTGGAAGAGAGATCTAAGTCTTACTCTTAAATTCAACTATTTAAAATCCGCGTTATATGTCGAAGCGAGGAGCATGGTAGCTCATCTATTGTCAGGTTCAGCTGACAATTATAGTGCCGCTTGGGAACTGTTAACCAAACAGTATAAAAATAATCGGAGGGTATTTTCCAAACAAATAAGTAGGATCGTTAATTTAACGATGATCAACAATGAATCCGCAATAAGTGTAAAGGGAGTGATTGACATAGTTAATGAGTCAGTGCACTTAATTAAAATTAAAACAAATTTGTCCGATGAAGTTGACATTGTAGTATATCCATACCATATATCAATCAATACAAAGAGCTCAACTTGTAACATATTGTTGTATGTACTTGAATATGTATATGTGTAGGTTAACTCATATTACTTTGATATGCTTACGATATGCTGAAATGTGAGCACAAGCCATTTAATACGTTGCTATGTGGGAACATGCCAAATGCATGTTTGGGCAGTTGGCATTATTAATAGTATATTGTATGCCGCTACCACTTTTTTGGGCGCTTGCTGACTATTTCTAACTGGCTCATATTATTCTTATTCGGAGGGAGGAACATGGAACACAATCATATCGCAACACAACATTGACTCGTATTAATTAATTTTATAAATGATTAATAAATTGAATTCATCGAACCTGAACTTATTAACTTGTATACATTAATGTAGGCACATATGTACATATATTTATATATATATATAATATATATATACATATATTTATATATATATATAATATATATATACATATATATATACATATAATATATGTACATATAATATATGTATTTACATACATAAATACACAACTAATTATATACATACATATATGCACATATGTACATACATATATTCACATAAGTAACAATGCACAGGCGTAACATGAGCTGAGCCAAGCCAGCGTGTGAACGCTGACCAAGCACTTTCATGCATGAGCTCCAAACAAAATGTATGTATGTGTGTATATACTGACACTCTCCCTCTCTTTTGTAGCTGACGCCTTAGTCGCAGCATAAGAATATATATGTAAACATAGGTTAAGCCAAATAATATTTTTGAATAAAAATCAATTGAAATCATACCACAGAACAACACAGACGTGTTCGTTTATTCAATAATAACAGACCAGTGGAACCCGTTCATTACAACATAATATTTGCACAACTTAAAATTCTAATCAAAAAAAACTTTCACTCGTTGCAGAGGACGGACGTGTTTTTTTTTTGCGCTTATCAACTTTTATTTTTTCTCGCGATTAAATACTTTTACATAACTCTTAAATTATCGGTTTAATTAATAATAATTACAACATCCGAATTTTATTTTCATTTCGCGAATTCTTGCTGTCGTTTTTGTTTAAATTTAAATAAAATCAAAACTTACAACAATACTTGCATTAGCGGTGTTGTTGTTTTGTTTATCTCTTTTGCTTTTGTGTCTTTACCGTTTTAACTAACTCTCGCGCTCTTGCGTACAAATTGTTGTTGCATGTGTTCAATTTGACGCGCTCTCCCGCTCTTTCCTATTCTTGATTGATTTGCGCTGTCGTCTTTTGCCTACCTGCGACTCTGTGATACGTGTTTTTGTTTTTGTGTTTTCATTTCTTTTTATTCTTTAGTTGTGAAGGCTTACTCTGCACATTAACCCTTGTGTCAGAACTGGTCAGTATATTCTTATACACAGATTTTTTACCTTTAGAATTTTTATTTTTTTGTATTTCCTCTTGTAATTAAATTAAACTTTTGATAAAATGGTTGTCTGCTCAAAAAATAATTGCATAGTTGCCACTAATGCGGTTGACTCCCATGATTATATTCTTTGCTGGTTGTGTGACAATGCGGTTCACGTTAAGTGTGCAGGTTACACATCAGAATCAAGGAGTCTATTGCTAAAGGTGGTGGCTTAAAATATGGATGTGATGCTTGCCGGGAGGTCGAGAATGAGATGCGCTCTTTCATGAGGCGGACTAGAGATAGTTTTGACACTTTAAGGGCAGGTTTTAATAAACTCCAAGTGGAGTTTACTGCGGTGGAGACTCAGTTCAGAAGTTTATCGCTTATGAATGAGTCTCCGAAACGTAAAAGGACCAGTCCTTGGGGTGTTTCTGTATCTGTAGATCCGCCAGCGTCTCTTATCGTCCCCGACCGGTCTCATGCACCGTTCACTCCTAATGTACAGCAATTGATATCGTTTAAGAGCCCGGTTGTGAATGCTATTAGTAATGTATTACCGGTATCACCTGGGAATGATCTCTTCAAAACGATGCCTATTGTAGTGTCCGATGTGTCTGGGCAATTACCCATTCCAATGGAAATTGCCGATAGTGCCGAAGTTGACTGCTGCAGTGGGTGACTTGTCCAACGTTACTGCTGCGGCTGACGCTTCGGGACCGCGGCCTCTCGTTGGCATACCACCAAAGAAACATATATTTGTTTCTAGGCTAGACCCTGTTGTCACATCTGATGATGTAATAGCCTATATTCGGAAGAAAGTTAACGTCTCGAATATTGCGGTGGAGAAGTTTAAATTTTCTTATTCTCGGGACATCTGCTGGTGGGTCAAAAAACTAGCTTCGTCCCTTAACCTGGGTTATCAGAACGTTAGAGGACTGAAATCTAAACTTCCTAATCTCTATGTAGATAGTCTTTCTTTTGAGCATAACATTCTAGCTTTCACAGAGACGTGGCTAAAACCTGATATTGCTGATGCATCGGTTTTTTCCACAAACTTTTCTATTTTCAGACGTGACCGGATTTCTCGCATAGGTGGTGGCGTTCTGATAGCTGTTGATGCTGCTTTATCATCTGAAATGATTCAATTTTCTAGTACCCAGGAGATTGAGTTTGTCGGTGTTAAAGTAAATTTTAAATTTTTTAATGCTTTCATTACTTGTTCCTATATTCCACCATTGTCAGACATGGTGGTATATTTAAATCATTTAGAGGCAATTCAGTTTGTCTCCTCTTTAGTTTCGAATCAAGACATGCTCATAGTTGTAGGTGATTTTAATTTACCCGCTTTAGCATGGTCACTAACAGATGAATCTACCACGTTGCTGCCCTCTTTGTCACATGACTTTATTGATGGCCTTCTATGATTATCTTTATCCCAAGTCAATCCTGTCTTAAATTCTAATGGAAAATCGTTAGATCTTATTTTTGTATTGGATTCTTCTTATTGTGAGGTTTCTAGGATCGAACCATTTGTTCTTCCAGAAGACAAATTTCATCCTACATGAAATTTAAAAATTGATTTGCCCTTGCTTTCACCATTACTTGGTTCAATTGAGTTACCACTAACTAGGTGCTTTCGTAAGACTGACTTTGCCAGCCTTAATGAAAACATTGCTACTACCGATTGGTCTTATCTGTACAATTGTAGTGATATGAACTCGGCTGTTCGTTTTTTCTATGATACTCTGAATTCACTCTTTGATATTTGTGTGCCTCTTGGTAGGCTGGAGCGGCTTAACAAACCTCCCTGGTTCTCTCGCGAGCTATCCAATTTGAAAAATGTGAAGACACGATATTATAAGAAGTTTCAAAAAACACGTCGTTCATCAGATTATGCTCTGATTATGCTTAATACACAATGCTATAAGAATTATCTTCAGCGGTGTAAGCTTCAGTTTTCTTCTGACCCTAAACAATTTTATAATTTTGTTAATTCTAAACGTAAGACCTCTGTGCACCCATCTTTTTTGTCTTTTCAAAATAAAAAAGCGAGCACTGATCAGGCAATTGCCGATATGTTTGCGAGTTTTTTCAAAACAACTTATTCCTCAACGGAATATCGAGCAAGTCCGTATCCTTATCATTTAAAAAAGGCTAATTGCATTTTCAATCCAGTGATTGATGAAAGTTCTATTCTTAGCGAACTTAAATTAGTTAAACCTGTTTATTCTCCGGGGCCAGACGGTATTCCTGGATGTGTACTCAGGTTCTTTGCAAACGCATTATGTAAGCCCATTTTAAAATTGTTTCTATTGTCTGTAGAATCTTCCTCTTTTCCATCTATTTGGAAGGAGTCGTATAATATTCCTCTGCATAAAAATGGCAAAAAGTTCGAAGTCTCTAACTATAGGGGTATCTCAAAATTGTCCGCTATTCCGAAAGCTTTTGAGAAAATTATAACTTCTCAATTGCAACATTTTTGCAGCTCTATTATTTCGCCATCCCAACATGGGTTTGTGAAACGTAGATCTACAACCACTAACCTTTTAGAATTTACATCAATAATTATCAAGGGGTTCAAAAATGGTAAACAAACTGATGTCATATACACTGACTTCAGCAAAGCCTTTAATTCCGTTAATCATACCCTATTACTTTCTAAGCTGAGCGACATTGGGTTTCCACCCCTTTTCCTTTCTTGGGTTCGAGAATATTTAACAAATAGAAAACAGAAGGTACTTTTTAAGTCTTCTTTTTCCGTTTCCATTTCTGTGACTTCTTGTGTACCTCAAGGTAGTCATCTTGGCCCTCTGCTCTTCACACTATTTATTAACGATCTTCCATCAGTCATTGTTCATTCGCGTGTGCTTATGTATGCTGACGATGTCAAGCTTTGTCTTACTTATAAAGATACAGATTCATTTAGTCGGCTACAAGCTGATCTTAAAAACTTTCAATCCTGGTGCCAGTTTAATCTACTAAATCTTAACACTACCACTATGTAAGGTAATGACTTTTTTTCGTAACTCTTCTCAACTGGTCACTTATTTTCTAAACAACAGCCCTTTAGAACGTCTAAATAATATGAATGATTTGGGCGTACTTATGGACCATAAGTTAAATTTTAACACCCATATTTCCACCACGGTCGCAAAGGCCATGAGTGTCCTGGGTTTCATTAAAAGATGGTCAAAAGAATTTGATGACCCCTATACAACTAAAGTTCTTTTTACTTCGCTTGTCCGTCCTATTTTAGAGTATGGATCTTGCATTTGGTCACCTCAATATGAGTCGCACCAGATTAGACTAGAATCCGTTCAAAAGCAGTTCTTGCTATTTGCTCTTCGTGGCTTAAGCTGGGATCGCAATGTCAATTTGCCTTCGTATTCTAGTAGACTTCTCTTGATTAACCTTCCGTCCCTAACTAACCGTAGAATTATGCTTGGTGTCATTTTTATGCACAAGCTCCTAATTGGTGATATCGACTCGCCTGAGTTATTAGCTCAGGTGAATCTGTCGGTACCATGTAGACGGAGTAGACATCCTTTAATACCTTTATCCCTTAGTCGTTGTTCTTCTAACTATGCTATGCATGAACCTTTTAGGGTCCTCTGCTCTGATTACAATCTTCTATCCCCTGTGATCGGCTCAGAGTTTTCTATTAATATGCTTAAAACATCTATCCTATCCCATTTAGTTAATAGATAGCTATAGTTTATGTGTTTGTCTGTCTTTTCTATTGTGTATTTTGTCCACGCGATTCGTGCCGTGCGTTATACGGCTGCACCCCTCGGTCGGTCGGGTGAGAGGTGGGCAGTTATCTGCTTGGGCTCGCGCGTAACAGGCTTTGTCCTGGTGTCGTAGGGGCCACTTGAGTATCGTCAACGTCCGCTTACAGTAAAGGAAAAAAGTCAACATACACCTCCAATTTTGGCATAATTCGGCTTTTTGCTGTAAAAATTAAAAATGTAATTATGCCATAATTTAGAGGACCAAAAGTTAACTCTATGCGAGAAAAAAAAATTTCAAAAAATTTTAAACAATCAAAGTTATTGGCAAAAAACAGAAAAAGTGATGGGATAAAGTCTACATACACCTAATTCCCTCCTCTTAATAACGTTAAAAAACAATGATTTTTTGTATTTTTCAAGACTTTTTTGACAAATTGCTTCTTTGTAGGTCTTCCTTATTGCTCAGAGTTTTATAAACAGGATCTAATCTAGAAAAAAATCGGGTAACTTAATGCCCGTTTCAGTGTATCCTTAAAAAAGTCCTTCAAAAAACAAAACTAGTGGGCAGAAAAGGACGAAACACATCGCAAAATGTCCCTTAAGGAATAGAGAACTATGTTGTATTCCAAAAAGACCCATCAGCTGATGGCAACTTTTTTTTCTCGCATAGAGTTAACTTTTGGTCCTCTAAATTATGGCATAATTACATTTTTAATTTTTAGAGCAAAAAGCCGAATTATGCCAAAATTGGAGGTGTATGTTGACTTTTTTCCTTTACTGTATACTTCGAAAATTTGACAGAGAGTCTCTGCAATTATTCGAGAGTCAGAAAAACCAAAAACCAGGCATATTCAAATGCTATCTGATGTCATGGAATACTTGGAGCAAAGATATTGCTCGCTAAGTGCCATGAGCAAAGAAGAAAAAAACCGCTACAATGTGGGTCAAATAATGTGGTATTTGAAGATAAATGTCCGATTTGCATAGTTGCCTGGCATAAAGCACATCGGTTCTATTAGTTTCAAGATTTGACACCTATTGAAAGGTTTGAAATGGCCAAAAAAGTACAGCTTTGTACAGGATACTTTCAACCATTTAAGCAATGAAGGGTGCACTAATGAAATGGTCTGTTCATTGTGCAGTAAAGGACACCATACTGTACTCCATTTTTCAGAAAATCAGAAGAGAGTTAATACAAGTAAAAAATGCAAATGGAGATATCCCAATAAGAGCCCTCCTCCTCTAAGCGCCCTTATTAATAATGGGTCACAGAGCACAATTTTGTCTGAAGAGGCGGCTCTTATATTACAATTACCTAGAATTAAACAATATACAGAAATAAATGGCGTGTCTTTAGTAAAAGCCAAAAAATCAAAATATAAGGTAAAAATAGATGTTAAGACGCGAAATCCCTGATAAGGACATATTAAGGTTGGAGCAATTGTGTTGCCAAAGTTAATGAAAGCTCATCCATTAAAAAGGGTAAGTGTTGATATGTCAAAATGGCAATCTTACGGACTAGCTGATAGTTCTTTTAATAAACCTGGTAAGGCTTATATAATAATGGGGATAAACGTATATAAATACCCAAATCTTAAAAGGAGGAGTTACAAAAATTGTTGGGCTACTAGGCCAAAATACTCAATTTGGTTGGATCGGGATGTACCGAATCATAAAAGTATAAATCTGTAGTGGCAACAACAATAGATGCCACGGGTTTTAAACAGCGTTGGGGGAAGAAGAAAGGTAAATGTGAAAATAAACACATCACAATTACAAACAAACTCAACCACAAGACTGAAGAAATAAATTTATGGCCCCCGGCAGGGCCTCACTTTGGAGGTAAAGTGAAAACTGGGCCAGAGCCAGTACATAAAACGAACATTCAGATGGCAATGGTTGAAATAAATAATGATAATTTAATAAATAATGTCAAAACAGTGCAAAAGCCACATTGGCTTAAGCCGAAAGGCAGAAGTAGTTGGTCTTTAAAGTTTCCACCATAGAAGTCAACATAGTAATACACATCAGGAGTGGGTAGATTTCCCGAAAAAGAAATTGTTAAGCATTGGGCGGTATTAGTAATATACCAAATATAATATAAAATCCAGTAGAACCCAAATTAGTAAACCATACGGCAGAATTGTAAAGAATAGGAAGTCAGTTATAATCGTTAAAGCAACATAATATTGATATGCGAGAGTTAAACTTCCATCATGTAGCTGGGTATGCTTCTTTAACAATAGTTATCTTACTAATGGTAATATTAATAATAATAACACTGTGCAACGCCAAAAATCAAACCGCACCAGACCTTTTTTTTCTGAAAGAACATTTATTGAATAGTACAACCCTTTTTGGGGTTTTCAAAGTTAGCTCGCAAAAAGGGTATATTAATTTTGGTCAGAAGTGTGCAACGCATAGAAGGAAGCATTTCCGACCATATAAAACATATATATTTTTGATCAGCATGACGAGAAGAGTTCATATAGCCATGTCCGTCCGTCCGTCTGTCCGTTTGTCCGTCCGTCTGGATCAACGCAAACTCCTCCTAGACCGTTGGAGCTACAGAGCTAAAATTTTGCATGTGGGCTTGTATGTACTGCAGGGGTTGTATATCTACAAATGCCAAAGTCACGAGCAGTGACTTTTCTCAATAACTTCGTTATTTTTTTAGCTATTGTCAAATATTGTATTGTGAAATTTAATATTAGAGAGTTTATTACGCTTGTATACGACTGTGCCAAGTTTGATCAAGATCGGGTGACTATATCATATAGCTCCCATAGGAACGATCGGTTGAAAACAGTGACTTTTGTCAATAACTTCGTTACTTTTGAAGCAATCGTCATAAAAATTTATATTTCTCAGTTTAGCATATTATGTTATTAATGACTGTGCCAAATTTGATAAAGATCGGACGACTATATCATATAGCTTCTATAGGAACAATCGGTGGTGAACAATGACTTTGATCAATATCTTTGTTATTTCCTAAGCCGTTCTTTCGCAAATATTAGACCTTTTACACAAAAAACTTGCAAGGGTATACAAACTTTGACGCGGTCAAAGTTAGCCCCGGCCCTCTGGTTTAGTTTGTCATATGAGCTGAATATGACTCAGATATCGATTCATTTTTCATGCATTCGATCTAAATCATCTTCATTTGTTGTGGAAATATTGTTAATGGTTAAATAAATTCATTTTATGAATGTTATAGGTATAACCAATAATGCCTTTTTCAGCTGCAGTTTTTAAAAAAATCACAATTAAGCGTTTTTTTATACCCTTGCGTTGCGGTGCAGGCTTAATTGCCGCCCCGCGCCACTCTCTTATTCGAAGAAGAACAATTAAAATTTACTTTGTCTTTGCTTGCACTGGTGACAGAGCGGCGGCCCGCTATGACGGCGCGCTAGTCACAGAAAATTAGGCAAGCATGAAAGACGTGAAAGGGAGAGAAAAACACAAATGTAAGATAAAATAAAAACATGTGAGAAATTTGGATTAACATTGAACATTCAGCCAACCGATCTAACCGATCGATGTGCCCACAAATTGTGCAACTGAATATAGCGGAATACAACACAAAACCGGTGTTCAATTGTTTGGTTAGGGGGCTCGGGGTATATGTTCGACTCGCGAACTTTTTTGGAGCTGTCCCACGTCACAACCTGAACATTTTCTACATCCTGAAATATTTATTTCTTTGGCTCCAGAGATATTAGCAGAGTCTGAATATCTCTGAACCACGTGGTTTGCAGTGGAATCTTCCAGAAGCTTCCTTCGTGAGAGCGACCGCGGCAGAGGATTACATGCCGGCTCGCTGAGAGAGGAAGAGAGAGGGAGATAGTGAACGTGGAATCTTCCAGAAGCTTCCTTCGTGAGAGCGACCGCGGCAGACGATTATATGCCGGCTCGCTGAGAGAGGAAAAGAGAGGGAGATAGTAAACCCCGTGCAAACAGGCAAACATAATCTCATTGTTACGCAACATACGCAATGAGCAACAGTGATAGAGTACCAGTTCAACCTAGCGCTGAGAGTCAGGAAGACGGCGCTGAGGCGACTGAGAATGGAGCGGTCTCAAGTGACAGAGAAACTGATACACCAACGATGTCAACGCCATCCAGAGGCGACGGTTTGTCAGTGCAACAAACGATTCTTAATGGAATGTTCGAGAGTCACGCAGGAAACGGTACGGCAATTAAACGGCCCAGTAAAATTGATCCAGCTCCCTGGTCCGTACCTGCGTTGGCGCAATCGGCTATTCAAGGAGTGAGTCTACCATTTCTGGCCAATACGGCTAATCTTCATAGTGGATTGTGGACCCAAGGACAAATGAGTAATGCGGGTGGAATGCAGCATGGACCTAGAAACCAACTGCCGGCTACCGGACACTCGACGTTAAGCCCTGGAGTGCACTCTACGGATTTAGGACACAAGAAAACTTTATTGTCATCGGAACAGATAGCGGCCCGTCAAGTACTGAACAAAGACTTACCCGTGTTTTCCGGTAAGCCAGAAGAGTGGTAATTGTTTATAAGCCACTACGAACAATCTACTGAAAGATGTGGAATAAGTAACGAAGAGAATCTTATTCGGCTCCAAAAGTGCTTAAAAGGAGCGGCTTGGGATGCCGTTCGAGGAAAGCTAATGTGTCCAGAGACGGTGCCGTATGCAATCGGTACGTTACGGATGCTATATACAAAGAGAACCAAAGAGCGAATTTTTCTGCACAACGAATTGCAAAGTGGATCTAGTCTGAAAACGAAAACGCAGGAAGTACACATCCGGTTGTGTCCCAAATGTGCAGGGAGTCATAACCTAGCAGACTGTCGCCTCTTTCGAGAAATGAGCATAAAGCAGAGAAAGGAGTTCGTACGAATGAAGTTGATAAACCAGTTCATCCACCAATTTTATTCCATGGAGATATAGCAAGCAAGGCTTTATTCAGATATATGTCAATCATGTTATTTATTTATTTTATTTATTTATTTATTTATTTACGTCAACTAACACAGCAGTCGACGAAAAAGCTTAAGCTAAAGACAGATAGTAATTAAATAAAGAAGGTAGCTTAGCTTTATACACAACTAAACATCCCCGGCCCGGTGGAGGTGTTTTATTTGCACAAGGTGCCAGCTATGCCCCGATTCACAGCCAATGTGGCCAGGGATGAGTTGCAGCCAATCCAAGTCCAGAATATTTTCATTGGTTTCGCTGTAGATGATTAAAAAGTATAGCGCGAAGAGAAGTGACAGAAAGATGAGGAGAGATAAGGTGAGAAAGGTTGTTAAAAGATTGGCAAAGAACACGAAGAGGTTCGTGAAGAGAGTAGTTAGTCAGACATCTACTAAGGTGAATAGGAAAAAAGTTTCTGGTCCGACGTGAGGGAACACAAAAATACAGCGTATCTAGTAAATTGGTAGAAATGACTTCGCCGTTGACTAGTTTATGGAGAAAGAGAATGCCAAAAACAAGCCTACGGTTATAAAGTGAAGGAAGATTAATAAGAAGAAGTCTATCAGAATAAGAAGGTAGGCGAAGACCCGGGTCCCAATTTAGACCGCGTAGCGCAAACTTTAGGAATTGCTTCTGTACCGATTCAATACTACGCTGGTGAACATCATATTGCGGGTTCCACACTGGCTAGCAATATTCTAGAGTAGGGCGAACTAACGAAGTGTATAAAACCTTTGTTACATAGGGATCATCAAATTCTTTGGCCCAACGTTTAATGAAGCCGAGAAGGCAGCTTGCTCTGTTGACAATTGAAGAAATATGAACATTAAATGAAAGTTTAGGGTCAAACATAACGCCTAAGTCTTTGAATGATGGAACACAATCTAACAGAACAGACTTAATAGAGTAATGAGCTAGGAGCGGAGACAAACGACTGAAAGTCATAAAAGAACACTTAGAGGCATTAAGGTGTAATTTATTAACGTGGCACCAATCACAGAACGCATCGAGATCTGATTGCAAGTACTGTTGGAAAGAAGGATCATTATAGGAATAACAAATCTTGACGTCATCCGCAAACATGAGCACGCGTGAATGCGCCAAGGCCAAAGGCAAATCATTTATAAACAATGTAAATAATAGTGGGCCCAGATGACTGCCTTGGGGTACACCTGACGTAACTCGAACAGTTTTAGATATCGAGGAACGAAAAGACACCTTTTGGGTTCTGCCAATAAGATACGACTTTAACCAACCCAATAATTTTGGTGAAAAACCCATGATGTTAAGTTTCGCGAGAAGCAAAGAATGATCAACCGTATCAAAAGCCTTACTGAAGTCAGTATAAATAACATCAGTTTGACACTTTTTACGGAAGCCATGGTGTACAAGGGTAGTCAATTCTAAAAGGTTGGTAAGCGACGAACGACCTTTCATGAAACCATGCTGACAAGGAGAAATAGTGGATCTGGATAGATGTTGAAGAGAAGACGTAATAATTTTCTCAAACAGTTTAGGTATTGCCGAAAGTTTGGCAATGCCACGGTAGTTGGAAACATCCGATTTGCTACCCTTTTTAAAAAGCGGAATAATAAATGACTCCTTCCAAATATCAGGAAATCTACAAGTCTCACTCGATATAAAGAATAACCGAGCTAAAGGCTTAGATAGGGAAATAGAACACATTTTAAGGATGCAACTAGGTATATCATCAGGCCCGGGAACGAAGGAAGACTTCATAGATGACAAGCTAGAGAGAATACAGTCTTCAGTAATACTGGGAAAAAACATACAATTTAAATGTGGGATTGAAAAGGGATAGGGTGTGGGATCCGAAACAGTAGTAGAATATGTCGACTGAAAAAATTTAGCAAACAGATCTGCAATATCTAAATCATTATTAGCAGACTGGTCGTTAAGTCTGAAGGTGGAAGGTAGGACATTAGAGCGTCTTTTGGAATTGACAAAGTTGTAAAATCTTTTGGGGTTATTATAAAATTCAGCCTTACAGCGAACGAGATAATTGTTGTAGCATTGAGTATTTAAGAGACAAAATTGAGATTTGGCTATACAATAATTTGCATAGTCAAGTCGCGAACCAGTTTTTTTAAATCTTTTAAAATATCTCGATTTAATGTTACGAAGATTAGAGAGCCTACGTGAGAACCAGACTGGCGAGCTGGAGACGGTAGAGACATTCACATAAGGAACGCATTTATCAATTAGAGAATTAAGAGCAGAATAGAAAAACTTCACTGCACAATCTATATCGCAGCACTCAAATAGAAACGACCAATCAAAAGAGAAAATAAGGCTGTTAAGAAGATTGAAATTTGTTTTACGAAAACATCTACGACGAGAATTTGAGATGTTTTTAAATAAATTAGTAACGGAATTGTAAGAAATAGTAACTTCAATGGTAGGATGATAAGGATCTTCAGGTTTCACTAGTGGCTGTGTTTGCGATACAGCACTAACAGTGGGATCAGAGACAAAAACAAGATCAAGGATTCTTTTAGAACAGTTAAGGAAAGAATTCAACTGATATAGTGGACATTCAAGTAGGCTATCAAGAAAAACATGTTGAGATGAAGGAATTAAGAAAGATAGATTATCATCAACAAGCCAAGAAATATTAGGCAAGTTAAAATCACCTAAAACTATAAGAACATCCCGATCTTTAAGACGACCAAAAATAGTTCGTAAAGCATCAGCATGGTGCACGTAGATCATGGTATCAGAAGCTGGAGGAATATAAGAACAAGAGATATATAGGCTAAAGTTAGAACATGTAACTTCGACGCAAATAAACTCAACACCTAAGGGGAGATCAATCGGCACCACACTTGAAGACAGATTCGAGTTTACAGCAATGAGTACTCCACCGCCACGACGACCAACACGATCAAGCCTATAAGAAATAAAATTATTAGAAAGAATTTCATTATCTAGAACAGAGGAGTTAAGCCAAGTTTCAGAGAAAGCTAATATGTCAGCTGAAAAGGTTTGGCTATCACAGAAAAGGTTCGACAGCTTGGTAAGAAGTCCTCTTACATTTTGATAATGAATGCAAAGACTAGATGTTATTAGTTTTTTGAAGCAGAAGATAAAGTAGGAAGGTGGACAGGCAACGGACGAGAGCGCTTATTGGGCGCAAACTCGTGTACAACTAGGCCCTCTGGCCAAAAATTAGGGTCAACCATAGCTGAGAAGTACTCATTTGGTACTGTAATTTTAAAAGAGGAGATTTCGCGAGGCCTAGAAAACTTAAACTTTTGAATTAAAACCTTAGCAGGGCAAATATTACCAATGTAAGCTGCCACAGACGACTCAGAAGTATCTGGAGCAAGCCTAGAAATAAATAATTGTTTGCGATGGGGCACTACAGTTAGTGGAGGAGGAGGAGCATTGGGATCCGCAAGTGATTGAGAGCCGGCATGATCCTGTGATTGATCAGAGTTCCCGTGAGGGATAGATTGAGGTACACCAGGGCTTGTAATGGGTACTTCAATCTGAAAAGAAGAGCATAAAGAGGGACAAGAAGATGGTGTAGGCGAAAGTAAAATCGGAGAAGAAGTAATAGAGAGAGCTGGCGACTGCTTACGAGGCAACTCAAGGGTACATATCTTGTGCAATTTCTCAGAAGGTGGAACAAATTTGAATTGCGACAATAATTGAACGCTAGAGTCACACTCGTTTGACAGCTGTTTGGCCAGTTTGTTTAAAGAAAGAAACCTTAAACGAAGATCCCTATACATACGGCTAAAATCAAGCTGCTGGCTGGCACAAGATGGGCAAGTCCATCGCATTAAGCCAAGCTCAGGCTTAGACACAGACAAACCAGAAAATTTGTCGTAGTCGCGGCCATTGAGGCCAGCACATTTTAAGTGAATAAGATTATCGCAGAGCCAACAAGATATTGCTCTATACTGATCATCAAAACGATCAGAATGTTTGCAATTAGGTAGACAACAAGCCATTGAAAAGCCGAAAGAAAGGCAAAAAAATTATATATATATAAGAATATATAGAAAAATTAAATTCACAGCACAAAGATAATTATTGATAAATAATCAACAATTACAAATTATACGGAAGGAAGCGAAATTTAGCGACATATGCCTTACTGGACGAGGGAGCAGCTTGCTCTTTGATTGAAGAAACTCTGGGAGACGAGTTAGGACTAGATGGCCCGGCCGAAGAACTGTGCTTAAAGTGGACCAGTCAAGTCACTCAAACGGAAAGCGCGTCCAAGTATGTGAGTGTCGGAGTGTCGTCGATGTGTCAAGGTGCGACGCGATTTGAACTCAAGAGTTTGCGCACGGTACGTAAGCTAGACTTGCCTACGCAAACAGTTACCGACGAACTGGTAACGTCGAGAAAGCGTCTACAGTATTTACCAAATTTAAGTCAGTCCAATTCAACTGCCGCCGTGTGCAGACGTGTTTTTTTAATGCACTCCGCAAAAATTGAGTGTAAAAAAAAAAAAAAGTCTGCGTTTGCAAAAAGTTGTGTAGGGCTCTCAGTCGCCTCAGAGACGCCTATTTACAATCATATTGCTATTAGATTGCTCTAATAGCAATAAATACTAAGTTGCAACAACAAAGTGCGTAATTTTTACAAAAGCCATGTCCACCAATTTGGGCCCAAGCTCTCTCGATCCCCACCAGCAACAGCTACAAGAACTAATTGTACAACAACAACGTGAGCGTCGACTCTCGGTCCAACCCAACAACGCGTACTTTTCGGTGGTGTCGCCGACCCCACCGAATGCTAACGTAAGCAATAACACCGAAAGTGCCAGCCACTCAGCAATTAACAGCAACTTACCGTGGAGAGAGCAGTGTGCTTCTCCATCAATATCGATAACTGGGTCACCGATTGCACCGACCAGCACCGTCAGCTCGTTGACAGCAACTACTGCAACGTCTGCCGAAGTATTGACCTGCCTCAAGCCGTCAACGACAAGTCGCCCAGAGACAGCCACAATAGTAAACCCAACGACTTCTGTCCAAACTGGAATGGACAGATATATTAAAATAACTAAGCGGAAGCTAAGCCCGCAAAAGAAAAAAAGTGGCAATACGTCGAAAATAACCAAACCAAATGAACGAGTAGCACTCCTTAGCGGGAATCGTTTTAAAATTCTTGCCGATCAGCAAGACGATCAAGCCGGCGCTGTAGATAAAGTTAAATCGGCTAGACCACCCCCTTTATACATCCGTGGAGCCAACTGCAGCGCCCTGATTTCGAAGCTAGTAGAAACAGTAGGGGCAAATAACTTTGTTGTAACCCCTCTCAATAGGGGTAACATTAAAGAAATTAAATGTCAAGCCCAAACTGAGGACAATTTCCGCATCATCGAAAAGTACCTCCGTAATGCTAACATCAACTTCTATACCTACCAACTAAAAAGCAGTAAAGGGCTCCATGTTGTGTTAAAGGGGATTGAACCATCGGTCCCTACTCAAGAAATAGCAGACGCGTTGGTCGAAAAAGGGTTTGCGGTCAAGTCCGTTGTCAACATCATCAACAGGAACAAAGTCGCACAGCCGCTCTTTAAAATCGAGCTCCAACCAGATGCAAAGCGGTCGAAGCCAAATGAAGTGCACCCGATCTACAACCTACAGCTTCTATTGCACAGAAGAATCACCGTAGAGGAGCCCTATAAGAGACGCCAACCACCGCAGTGTAAAAACTGCCAGGAATACAACCACACCTCTAACAATTGCAATCTTAGGTCAGTGTGTGTTGGCTGCGGCGAACATCATGAAGATGGAATTTGCACCAAGGACAGAAAAAACGTCGCACTAAGACTATGCAGCAACTGTGGAGGGAACCACACGGCTAACTACAGAGGATGTCCTGTCTTTAAGGATCTTAAATCACACCTAAACGGGCGCAAACCCCCAGCTGGACCAAAAATCATCTTCAACGCCTCCAAAACTACACCGGAGGTTTTCTTCGCCAAGGCTGCTATATCATCCAACATGACTGCTACAACCAGTCCTAGTGTATCCTTCGCTAGTGTACTCCGAACTGGACAGACGGAGCCCGCAAAAGAGACCCCGTCACTCCGCCATCTACAGAATCCGCAACCTAGCGCACCAGAGCTTGGCCAGCAAACTCCAAGTGGTCTAGAGGCCCTATTGATCTCACTCAATCAAAACATGACCACTTTTATGACGTTCATGCAAAACTGTATGCACGAACTGATGCGGAATCAAAACCTGCTTATCCAGAAGCTTATCGAGAATAAATAATGGCTTCCCTACGTCTATGTCTTTGGAATGCTAACGGCATCTCCAAGCACAAAAATGAACCGCAACTATTCCTAGACTCAAGTGAAATCGACGTTTTGCTGATTTCGAAAACACATTTAACATCAAAAAATAATTTTCAAATACCAAAATATACCTTCTACGCAACAAACCATCCAGACGGAAAAGCTCATGGCGGGACCGGTATCCTAATCAAAAACCGTATAAAACACTCGTTCCTCAACAGATTTGAAACACAGCACCTACAAGCAACTGCTATAACCGTCCAAACCACCTGCGGCAACACTACATTGGTCGCCCTGTACTGCCCACCACGCTTCTCAATCTCTGAAAAGGAATTTACCGATTTCTTTAACACACTCGGAGATCGCTTCATTGCAGCAGGGGACTATAACGCCAAACATACGCACTGGGGATCTCGCCTGGTAAATCCTAAAGGAAAGCAGTTGTACAACACAATAGTCAACCCTCTCAATAAGATGGATTGCGTCTCACCGGGTAGGCCTACTTATTGGCCCACAGATCCACAGAAAGTGCCTGACTTGATTGATTTCGCAGTAACCAAGAGGATTCCACGTAATCGGATCACTGCGGAAACACTACTAGATTTAACTTCCGATCACTCTCCAGTGCTATTCACATTATTAACAAGACCTCAAGTACTTGATCGCCCATATAGGCTTACAAACAACAAAACAAATTGGCTTAAATTTAAAATGTACATGAGTGCCCACATTGACTGTTCGCCGAAACTGGATGCTGCAGAGGACATTGATATGTGCGTCTCTGCACTTGAGTCGATGATGGGAGCTGCTGCAAGAGTATCTACTCCACATGCCTCTTCTTACAACAAAACTGTTGACAGGCCTACGAACCGGCGGATAGAACAATCAGTAACGGAAAAACGACGTCTACGAAGAGAATGGCAGATTACTCGATCACCAGCAGCAAAACTTCGCCTAAGGCAAGCTTATCGCAACCTCTCCAAGGCGTTAAGACAAGAGGAAAGCTGGGCTCAACGGAAATACATAGAAAAGCTCAGTCCAACCAGCACTAAACATCCTCTGTGGAAAGCCCACCCAACTTTAAGCGCTTTTGCAATACAATATATCTGCAAACTGTTCAACGCTATAATAAAAATTGGCTACTTCCCAAGAACATGGAAAAAGTCCACTATCATCATGATTCCTAAAGTGGGAAAGGACAAAACCCAGCCATCATCCTATAGGCCAATTAGTTTGCTGCCATATCTTTCGTAGCTTTTTGAAAAGGTCCTGCAGATCCGCCTAAACTCATTTCTGGCATCGGAGAACACAATCCCTTCACACCAGTTTGGCTTCCGCGAAAAACATGGTACAATTGAACAAGTCAATCGCATAACATCCGAAATACGAACAGCATTCGAACTAAAAGAATACTGTGCGGCTGTCTTTCTCGACGTTGCCCAGGCTTTCGATAGAGTTTGGCTGGAGGGTCTGATGTTCAAAATCCGGCAAAAACTGCCACAGTACACACACAAACTCATGGAATCTTACATTTACAATAGGAAATTCGCTGTAAGATGCAATGGCTCCGTCTCCGCTGATTTTGAAATCAAAGCTGGTGTACCGCAAGGCAGTGTACTCGGCCCATTGCTCTACCTGCTGTACACTGCAGACCTACCAACGAGTTTAGGACTTACAACGTCCACTTTTGCCGATGACACGGCAATCCTTAGCAGATCCAAATGCCCAATACAAGCCTCTGCAAAACTAGAGGAACACCTCAAGGTGGTAGAGGAATGCCTAGCAACCTGGCGTATCCGGGTCAACGAGCAGAAATGCAAACATGTTACATTTACGCTTAACCGAAGAAACTGTCCAGCTCTAAAGCTAAACAACGTACCAGTTCCTCAAGCCGTGGATGTCACTTACCTTGGCATCCACCTAGACAGAAGACTAACTTGGCGCAAGCACATCGAAGCAAAAAAGTCACAGCTTAAACTGAAAGCCAGTAGCCTACACTGGATCATCAATGCTCGATCCCCTCTACGTCTGGAGTATAAAGTCCTCCTATACAACTCCGTGCTGAAACCCATCTGGACTTACGGAGCCGTACTATGGGGAAATGTAAGTACCAGCAATGTCGATATTATACAAAGAGCGCAGTCGAAGATTTTAAGATCAATCACGGGGGCCCCGTGGTATATACGAAACGACAACATTCAAAATGATCTAAATATACCTAGCGTACAATCTGAAATAGGTACTCAACAACTAAAGTATTCTGCGAAACTGTATGCACACCCAAATGTTCTTGCCAATTAATAATAGAACTCGTCTTAAAAGAAATGACAGACCAACCCAATAACAAGTGATTAGGGCCGCCTGCCATATCCCCAGGATTTATCTTAAGTACTAGTCTAAGAAAAATATCTCAAACTTGTTGTTAGGCTCTAATTTAAGAGTAGATTCAACAAATATATATATTAAACGTTAAAAAAAAAAAAAAAAAAAAAAGTTACTGTAACGTAAAAGCAAGCTTAATTATTAGTCTGGATAATTTAAGAAAATGTGTGCCTTTGGAGATACGGCCGGCACAGCGACGCCGCTCCAGCGTCCTCACACATAATGCACATATGTGAGTGCAATGAACCGAGCAGCATGCGCGCTTTGGATGCGTCAATGAAAGAATACTAGTCTTCGGGACCACGTGTGGCAAGCAAGCCATTAAGATCGAAAGACGACGAGCGCGCATTGCAGATTATGGAGGCGACCACAAGTTATTGCCCGATTGACAAACGTTGGCAAACTGGACTGTTATGGAGGTTCGACAAAGTAGATCTACCGGATTCATACTCAATGGCCATGAGGCGTCTTCAGTGTTTAGAAGCGAAAATGGCTAAGGACATCGACCTTAGAAGCATTATGTTGGACACTATTGTTGGACACACAGCTATGAAGAAAAGGGATACATCCTGAGATTAACAGAAAGTGAGCTAAATAAGGGTAAAAGTTCATGGTTTCTTCCTATATTTACAGTCACTAACCCAAATAAGAACAAGACGAGGCTGGTCTGGGATGCAGCTCTGAAAGTCAAAGGCACGTCATTGAACGACGTCTTGCTAAAGGGCCCGGACATATTGGCATCTCTAGTTGGCTTGCTAATACGTTTTCGGGAGCGACCAGTAGCAGTGGCTGGTGACATAAGTGAGATGTTTCACCAAGTAAGAGTGCGCCCAGAGGACCAGACGGCTCAGAAGTTTCTATGGCGCAGTGGAAATTCGGCTAAAGCGGCAGAAACGTACGTGATGCAGGTTATGACATTCGGGGCTTCCTGCTCGCCGGCCTTAGCTAATTACATAAAGAATCGCAATGCAGAGCGGTTCAGAAAGGAATCTCCAAGAGCTGTTGCGGCCATTTGTAGAAACACGTTTGTCGACGACTGGCTCGAGTCGACAAACACCGAAGACGAGATGACGGAGCTGGCCATGGAAGTGCATAGAATTCACTTGGAGGGTGGATTCAACATGAGGCGCTGGACCTCGAATTCTGCGAGCGTAGTGAGAGCGCTCAAGAACCAAGAAGGAGACGTGCCTAGGGAGGTGGGATTCCTTGAAAAAACGCAAGATAAGGTTTTAGGCATGTGGTGGCTGTCCGTGACAGATCAACTTACCTATGTAGTCAAGCCGGATTTGATGGAAAGAGCATCGAAAGACTATCCGACCAAAAGAACTGTGTTAATTTTTTACCCACTTGGATTGCTTGGCTTTTTCACTGTTCGTGCTAAAATTATTTTGCAGAATATCTGGCGAGCAGGAACGGATTGGGATGAGTCTCTTCAGGAAAAGGACCAAGCAGACTGGAAAATTTGGGTGAAGCTGTTACCCAAAATCAACGAAGTGAGGTTTTTAAGGTTTGTTGTGCAAGACGAGTAGAACTTCACACGTTTGTGGACGCCAGCATCAACGCTTATGCAGCGCTTGTGTACCTGCGAGCAGAAGTGGATGGAATAGTTCACTGTTCCCTGGTAGCGTCTAAGACACGAGTGGCCCCCTTGAAGCCAGTCTCAATACCACGGATGGAACTGATGGCTGCTGTTTTAGGTTTACGGCTGACGAAATTCATCGAACCTGAACTCTCAGTAACAGTATGTCAGCGTATTTTCTGGACGGATTCGAAGGACGTTTTATGCTGCATTAGATCAGATGCCCGCAAATACAATCAATTTGTGGCATTGCGAGTTGGAGAAATTCTGGAAGACTCTGACGTGCTATCTTGGCGATGGGTGCCCACCCAGCATAACGTTGCAGACGATGGCACGAAATGGACAAAGATGCCAGACATGACCGGGAAGTCAAGGTGGTTTGTTGGCCCGAGATTCTTGTATGAACAAGAGACACAATGGCCTAGCATGGAGCAGAGCCCGAGCAAGACGAGTGAAAGTATTTTGCAGCACCAGGAGAAAGTCAAAGGGAATTCTAGTTTGGCTTGCATCACACCTGATCCGGAATGATTCGGAACGTTGGAAAAGTTACGGGCGGTACAAAAGCGAATTCTAAACTTTTTGCAAGGCATATGTAAGAGGCCTTGCGGAGAACAACTGAGGAACATTTTGGCTATTAACCGCGATGTGGAAACCGATGCAGTTTTTATTCGTGCATGCCAAGAAGAGGAGTTTCCAGAAGAGATCAGATGCTTAAACCAAGGACATGGCATAACAAATAGGAAAAGTAAGCTAGAAGAAGAATTACTATTTGCACAATGAAATTGTCGTCAACGAGGTACGACAGCGGTACTGGATAACAGGCTTACGCAGAGACGTAGAGCAAATTTTGAATTCAAGGCCTCTGACCTATGTGCCTTTAGAAAGCGCCGAATCGGAAGCACTAACGCCGAACCATTTTCTAAAAGGCAGTTCTAGTGGCCTACGTGAGAGCGGTTCACTGGAACAGTCTGGTCCGCAACTCGCAAAAGGGTATCGAGATGCCAGCCAAATTGCCGACCGTTTCTGGAAGAGGTGGCTAAGAGAATATCTACCTACAATCACAAGGCGCACAAAATGGTTCCAACCGCAGCTCAAGCCGATAGCAGTAGGTGACGTGGTGATAATTGTAGACGATGCTGCTAAACGTAATACGTGGCCAAAGGGAAGAGTCATCGACGTTCAGCATGGGAAAGACGGACAGGTGCGAAGCGCAGTCGTTCGCACAGTAGATGGACTTGTGACGCGACCAACAGTGAAACTGGACGTATTGAATTTGGAGAGTAATCCACTGCACGAAG
Source organism: Drosophila willistoni (assembly GCF_018902025.1). Lineage (NCBI taxonomy): Eukaryota > Metazoa > Arthropoda > Insecta > Diptera > Drosophilidae > Drosophila > Drosophila willistoni. The sequence goes on along the minus strand of NW_025814133.1, from coordinate 1,454,092 downwards.
ACGCTGGTGAATTACGGGGTGGGGAATGTTGCGGTGCAGGCTTTATTGCCGCCCCGCGCCACTAGAAAGGCTAACCCAACGCGCCCCTGGTTTTTATTCTCTCTTATTCGAAGAAGAACAGTTAGAATTTACTTTGTCTTTGCTTGCACTGGTGACAGAGCGGCGGCCCGCTATGACGGCGCGCTAGTCACAGAAAATTAGGCAAGCAGGAAAGACGTGAAAAGGAGAGAAAAACACAAATGTAAGATAAAATAAAAACATGTGAGAAATTTGAATTAACATTGAAATAAAGATTTCAGCCAACCGATCTAGCCGATCGATGTGCCCACAAATTGTGCAACTGAATATAGCGCAATACAACACAAAACCGTCGTTCAATTGTTTGATTAGAGGGCTCGGGGTATATGTTCGACTCGCGAACTTTTTTGGAGCTGTCCCACGTCACAACCTGAACATTTTCTACACCTTGCAAAAATGGTATATGAATTTTGGTCAGAAGTGTAAAACGCATATAAGGAAGCATCTCCGACTATATAAAATATATATTCTTGATTAGCACGACGAGACGAGTTCATATAGCCATGCCCATGCGTCTGTCTGGATCAACGCGACCTTCTCATAGACCACAAGAGCTAAAGATTTGAAATTTTGAGTGTAGGCTTGTATTTGCTGCACGGATTGTATATCACCGATTCAGCCGGAACAGACTACTATATTATATAGCTCCTATACAAACACTGTATAGGAGTGTACTATACTGTTTAAAAAAAAAATGTTAATATTTTTTTATCATAAATATTTATATGCATATATCAGTTTTATATACACATTAATGACTCTGCCAAGTTTGATAAAAATAAGATAATTAAATTATTTAGCTGCCATACTTATAAACCAACGATAAAATAGCATGCTACATGCGCCGAATTGCTTTAGCCTAAGCTTGAAACCCATTTTCTCTTCGACTGCTATAGGGAAAAAACTTGGAAGAAGGGTATACAAACTTCACCGCGGACGAAGTTAACCACGGCCCCCTGGCTTAGAGTACTTTTGAAAACATTTAAAATTTATAAATATTTTTTTTGTAAGAATAATAAATGTAACATTTTGATAACTCGCCACTCGACGCGATTAAACGTCCACAACAGTAGCAGAAGTTATTAATATTTGCTGGAGGGGACCGGTTCTTAATGCAGATTTTTACGACAGTAAGTAAGTTTACTGTACGTTTTGTAAATTGTGCTTGAGTATATGGCGTTACCTAACCGGTGTCAATTGCTATAGGTCATATGCTTTGCAATATATTTTAATAGAATCCGACCCGGAAATTTTTTAGTCTTTCTTATTTCTAGAATTCTCATGTTTCGTTCAAATGCCTCGCGTAAATGAATACGGGAATTTTGAAAATTATACTCAAATCATTACAAAATTTTTTCTTATTGGAAAAATGTCTAAATTATTTATCAAAAGCAATTTTACAATTATTATTCTCACAAGAAATAGTTATAAATTAAAAATATTTCCCAAACTATCCTAAAAAAGGGCCTAATTGTAATTTTTTCAAAAACTGTAGCTGAAAAGGGCATTTTGGGTTATATAACATTCATAAAATGAATTTATTTAACCATTAACAATATTTCCACAACAAATGAAGATGATTTAGGTCGAATGCATGAAAAAGGAATCGATATCTGAGTCATATTTAGCTCATATGACAAACCAAAAAATAACCTCAAAATGGAAAATTTCAACTCGCTAAAAAAACAAAAAAACGAGTTAACTTTGAAAAACCAACTTTTTACTATTCAATAAATGTACTTTCAAAAAAAAAGATCTGGTGCGGTTTGATTTCAACAACCTACAATTTGTTTCACAGTGTAATTTGTTTAAGACAACTTAATAAATATAAAGGAAGAATGTTTAAGATTAAACATCGTGTTCATCAGAAAGAATATATGTTACCTCCTAGAGACTAAGATTCCCTATATAAACTCCGTACTTTTGTAAAAAAAATCAGTTCATATTTTGATCTCAACCAAATTTTCTCTCTTTTGAAAAGGACGAATTAAATGCAGGAAATATGTGCAAAAGTAATTTCACGGTTAGGAAAATCAAGGGAAGCCAATTATATGTATGTGAGTATGGGTACGGATGCTGGAGGCATGTACATGTACTCACATTTATATAATTTAAAAAAAAAATGACTTAACTTAAAAATTATGGAACTTCACCGATGGTAATGGTTTGAGAGGATCTTGGTTTAATGACCGTTCCAGTTCCAGTTTAATTAAAATAATGAAGAGACGAACACGTCGTTGGACAAAGATTAAGATTGATTTTTATTAAATAATTATTCTATTGCTTAACCTATGTTTACATATAAGTTAACTTCCTCTTATTTGAGGAGGTCACCTTGCAGAAGCAAGGATTTTATTTCCGTCCCCCAACGGTGTTGTAGAATGTGCATCTTTGTTGGTGGAGACACTAAATATTACTTATAATGTTAGTTAGGTTAGTATACTTAAATGGTATTGTTTATTATTATTAACCAGAATTGTGAAGTTAATAATTATTTTGATAAAAGATAATGATTTCGAATAATTTTTTAATCGCGACATACCCAAAGCAAAAATTTATAATAGTAAGGCCAAATGGGAGAACTATGGACGCGCATGGTTAGATTTAAGGTGTGCCTTGTGAAAAAGTTTACCAGACTTGTAACTGACTGTTTAATTTTTTCTATTGTTTAAGTTGTACTTATTTCTGCTCTCCAACTTGATTTTTGATTTTAAGAGAAAAATTTTTAGTTCAGGTTTTGTCAAAAATGTAATTTTCGTTTTTTTAGAATAAAATTGGGTATGACTTTTTGTCTTTATCTTTAAAATTTGTTTTCAAACTTTATTGCTGGATCAAAATATTTTTAATTGGGTATGTTTGGATTTAATTCGCCCGAAAATAAATTTGAATTACAATTTCTAAGAGGCAACTTCTTCACTCACCCGGTTTTTAATTATCGTATTTTAATGTTGTAAATATTTCTTCTTTTTCCAAGTATAAGAGAGTAGTTTATAGTTCTTTCTTTTTCAAAGTTTCCAAATTCTCCAAAGAACGATGTTGCTATGTGAAAATATGAAAAATGTAATAAGTGTTTGTATGTAAAAATTTTGTCGTTAATGTATTTAATTCTTTATATATTTGTTCTTTTCTTTTTATACCCTTGCAGAGGGTATTATAAAATTGGTCAGATGTTTGTAGCGCACAGAAGGAGACGTTTCCGACCCCATAAAGTATATATATTCTTGATCAGCATGAGAAGCTGAGTTGATATAGCCATGGCCGTCTGTCCGTCCGGCCGTCCGTCTGTGTGTATGCGTTTTACTCAGCCGTCTTAAGAGCTATCGGGCTGAAATTTTTAGTCGGGGTCTTTTATTACCCGGGAAAAATAAAGTATGAAAATCAGGATCGGACCATTATATCATATAGCTCTAGAAGAACTAGAAGAAACATTTTCATAAAAATTAGAGTATGCTATGAAATTTACAAATGTGATAATATTGGATATAAAACCCCAGATCCCAAAATTTGAATGTAATCGGATAAATATAACAAAAGTTACAGTCTGCCTTCAGCGCTGCTTGCTGTCTACTACATCTTTCATCATCAACAAAGTACATGCATACACACACAGACGCAACGCTATATAAACTGTATGTGTATGCGTGCGTTGATTTGCTTTGGGAATGAGAGAAGAAGAAGAACAAATTGTAAAATAGAGAGTAAAATTGTTTTCTTTGTATATTAATGAATTGAGTTGCAGAAAAAAATTTCGAACATGTAAAATTATTATTACCAAGGACTGCAAGGGTATATAAACTTCGGCATAGCCGATATTAGTTTCTTTGATATTTCATATTGTTTTTTGTTTTCAATTTTTGAGTATTTTCATTTTTAATTGTCGCAAAGCTGTCTATCGTGATGCCTCCCTATGTCGGTTGAGGGAGGACCTGCTCACTCGGGAGGATACCTTCGGTGGGAAGCATCTCTGGTGGCCAATACCTGCGCATTTTTATTTTATTCTATTCTTCATAAACTTACCACTCGTGGTGGATTTGACACTTATTAAATTATTGTAGGTGAACGACAACCGCCACTTTCACGAGTGCCCATCAATTGCTGAATGAACGTTATTCCCTTTTTCTTTTTTTTATAGTTAAATATTTATGTGACCGATGAGGATGTAAAATTCGACTTCCAAATTAACTCTTTGAGTTCCAACCACTTTAATTTTCAGCGGATATTCTTTATTTTGTATCATACACTGATGGAGATTTGAACCCCGGACACAAACAATTAAAACTTTATTTTTATTTTTTTTGAAACCAAAACTTCACATCCACTTGCCAACACAAAAAAAAATTTTTGTTGATTATTTTATAAATTTCTTACCTCAACATTGTTGTCATTCAACAACAGGGTTTTGAACCCCGGTTACACAAAACAAAAACTAATTTTTGTATTTGACAGAGAATTTAATTATCCTTGACAAGGTGAAGCGAAAATAGTACATTAAATCGAGGGCTGATCTGCGTTTCTTTGTTTCAAAGGAATTTTAGCTGCTTTGCGACGGTCGCAGACAAACTAGAATTATTGCGTTTACTACACACACACGCAGAATAATTGAAATATTTGATCTGCGCTGCTGTTATTTCGCAAGAATTTTAGGTGTTTGTTTTGTAACCATTCACTTTAATTTTTCGGTGGACATTCACAGAAAAGAAGACTCTAAAATTTTGTTTGTTTATTTATTTTAATTCCATTTACTTTTTTTCACTTTGTTTAAGGAACACATTCGCTTAAGGCGAATGGGCGAAAAAAAAAATAAAACCAGAGGGCCGGGACTAACTTTGACCGCGTCAAAGTTTGTATACCCTTGCAAGTTTTTTGTGTAAAAGATCTAATATTTGCGAAAGAACGGCTTAGGAAATAACGAAGATATTGATCAAAGTCACTGTTCACCACAGATTGTTCCTATGGAAGCTATATGATATAGTCGCTCGATCTTAATCAAATTTGGCACAGTCATTAATAACATAATATGCTAAACTGAGAAATATAAATTTTTATGACAATTGCTTCAAAAGTAACGAAGTTATTGACAAAAGTCACTGTTTTCAACCGATCGTTCCTATGGGAGCTATATGATATAGTCACCCGATCTTGATCAAATTTAGCACAGTCGTTTACAGGCGTAATAAATTCTCTAATATTAAATTAAAATCACGACAATAGCTAAAAAAATAACGAAGTTATTGAGAAAAGTCACTGTTCGTGACTTTGGCATTTGTATGGGACCTATATGATATAGTGGTCCGATCCGGCTCCCCTGCGGTATACACGAGCCTGCCTGCAAAATTTCAACTCTGTAGTTCTAACGGTCTAGGAGGAGTTTGCGTTGACGGGCGGACGGACAGACGGACATGGCTGAAGTCGTCTCGTCATGCTGATCAAGAGTATATATACTTTATATGGTCGGAAATGCTTCCTTCTATTAATTTTCAAAATTAATATACCCTTTTTGGAAGGGTATAAAAATTGTATTAACGAAAGATGATCCCTGCTCGGGGACAGTTAACTTCCTCTTATTTGACGAGGTCACTTTGCAGACGTTGGTTGGATCTTACGTTATAATAGTTTATTTTCTTATCTCACGTACCTCGGGTGTTCACCAACCAGCCACTCCACTCGGCCTCTCGGTCAGTTCTGGCCACACTTCCGCTGCTGCTGCTCCTCCTGCTCGCTGCCGCTGCTGCTGCTGTATGGTGTTTACTTATATATTCTTATGCTTCCACTTCCGCGATAGCTACAAAAGAGAGGGTCAGTACATACATACTTATGCTATATTGCTTATGTGAATATATGTACGAGCCCAAACCACTATTAATTCGAACAGCATGTTTTTTTTCAGTGCGTTCAACACATTATATTATCAATACTACTAAATATAGCGCACACCAATGTATTTTGTCTTAAAGAGAATTTTATTCTCTTAACGATTGAAAAAAAAGATTTGTTCTATATCCAACAACAACAACAATATGAGTAGTTTATTCAAACGGTAGACTTAAGAGATAAGAAAAAAATTACCACTATTAATTCGAACGCTGCGTAAGCCCACCTTTATCTTAAAAGAAGAGCAAAACAAAAGCAACCAATGTAAAGCGATCAGCCTTAACAATTTTGGCCAGTTGTCTTTTGTCGCGGGGTGTTATTGCTGATGTTCGGCTTCTATTTTGAATGTTATTTTCAATATTCCCAGTTTTTTTTTAAATTTTTATCACTCCCTGCACAGATGATTTAGACAAATTTAATTGCTTGCTGATCTCCTTAAGTGTCTTCCCAGATTTAAAATAGTCTCTAATCAATACTCGGATTTCGTTGCAAATAGGCTTACCACGTACCATCGTTGCTAAACTTGCACTTATTCGCAGCAATTTTTAAATTTTTTGCATGCTGTATTGTGATATTATTTGCAGATTATAACTGTAGATAGCGATTCCGTTACATTGGTTGCTTTTGTTTTGCTCTTCTTTTGAGATAAAGGTGGGTTTACGCAGCGTTCGAATTAATAGTGGTAATTTTTTTCTTATCTCTTAAGTCTACCGTTTGAATAAACTACTCATATTGTTGTTGTTGTTGGATATAGAACAAATCTTTTTTTTCAATCGTTAAGAGAATAAAATTCTCTTTAAGACAAAATACATTGGTATGCGCTATATTTAGTAGTATTGATAATATAATGTGTTAAACATTGCGCACTGAAAAAAAACATGCTGCTCGAATTAATAGTGGTTTCGGCTCGTATGTGTATATATAAATGTACATACATATATAAACATGCTTAAATATATATTTATGTGAATATGTTTATGTGTATTAGACATCTGCATGACTAGCAAAACAACGCATTCGAATATACACCACTCGAAATGAATTGAATGAGTACGAATGAGAAACAGAATGAGTTTGAGTGAGTGAGCTATCTCAGGCTACACTCAGTCACAACATGTTGAAACGAAATGAATGAGTCGAATGAGTTGGCAGGTCTCGAATGCATTCGAATGACAATGCGTTTGTTGTTATTTTTTGTTTGTGCTTACAGAAACATGTAAGTATGCCATAATTTGGAGGACATAATTTGCGAGAAAAAAAAAATTTTCAAACAATTTTAAACAGTCTTTATATCTTTTAGGATCCTGTCACGGTCATGCAATGACCGTCTTGTGAAATTGGCCGTGGTTTTATTATTTATTTTGTATCTTTAGTGAGCTTTATTATTTTACTATTTTTGGCACTGACCTCTTGGTGTCATGCAGTGTACTAAGACGAGTTCATCCTCTTTCAGGTTGTCGCAATTCTTTTCCCATTTCGATCTGTTAACTAAACTTGGGATATATTCCTTGATATGTAGATAATTAATATAAATTGATTAATTAATTGAGACTTAACAATAAAAGGACGTTTGCAAAGCGATGCCGTTGGATTCGTTCGTGATGGCCGTTCGTTACCACCGATCGTAGGAGCTTATTCGTTCGCACCCTTTCTCGTCAAAGTTTTGTTACCAACTACTTCTTCTTTACTTATCGATAACACCAGGAATAGAGCATAACGTCCCTCGCCCAGGGCTGAATCAGTATATTTTTAAACTGTCTGGTGACAGCTCGGCCAATCCTGCATTCGGATCGCCCTCGATTCGACTATCTTCGTCGTCAGATACATCCAATTCAGGAATATTTGAACACCAGGATTTCATCTTATCCGAAGAGTATTCAGAACAGTATTTACGTCCTGTAATCTGTATGCCGGGGATATCTTTGATTACATAGCGATCGTTTCCAAGGATTTTGACGACTTCTTAAGAACCTCGGTATCGTGGTTCCAGTTTACGTGATTCGCCTGTCGCGGCTGGTTCGATCTCGACTACTACAATATTACCTGTAGAATAAACAAAGGAGTTAGCGTGTTTGGCATCAAAACGTTTCTTCCATTTAGCTCTGTCTGATGCGATATTGGCTGCGGCTTTACTTCGATTTTCGGTGACTGTTTCGTAGGAATATGGCGTGTTAACGTGTTAGATATGGTTTTGCTTACAGTAATAATGGTTTTGCTGTCATAATAAAATTTGGCAAGCCAAAGTAACTAAAAATTTCGTTTAGCGTTGGTAGAACAGGTAATGTATTTGTACTCTTATCGGCTTTTACAATTAGAAATTTACTGAATGGATCAGGTATAGCCAGTATATGAGTATTTCCTCGTTTGCTTCGAATAAAAGGACCCAAATGATCCGCGTGAAGCCGACGAAAAGGGACCGGTTCAACATCGTTGTAATGCATGCGACCTTCAGGCTTTCCTCCTTTAGACTTATAGTAGCAGCATTAGATGCATGTAGAGATATAAACCTTCACGTATATATTTCCTCATCTTTGGAAACCAAAATCGTTTTTGAATCCTCTCAACACTCTACCCGGTGTAGTATATCCATACCAAAAATGATTCAACACAAAGAGCTCAACTTGTAACACTTTGTTGCAAGTATAAACAATCAAATATGCATCAAATATGAGAAAATTTTGTATACGTATGTGTGTGTGTTAGAAACAAAGAAAAAATATACATATAAGCACGAAAATGAGAAACGGTAACGGTAGATAACTACTTTCAAAGAGTTACCAGACGGAACTCGGGCTTAAGAGAAAACATAATTGAGGTGTTTAGAAGTGAACACAGCCACTCACCTCAAAGCTCGCTAACTCTAGTGCAAATAAGAACTCTACACTCAGAACAAACTGAAGAAAGATTCCCAGTAAAAGGAGACACAAGAATACAAATGTGCTTCTTATTGAGTGTACCAAATATATGCTGCTACACAAATGCAGCAGGTACTTCTTATTTCTACTTGATGAAATAAAAAAAAGAGGAATTAAAAAAAAAATCAACTAAATACAAAATAATCAAGAACCAGAGGGCCGGGGCTAACTTCGACCGCGTCAAAGTTTGTATACACTTGCAACTTTTTTGGTAACTCTTTCCTTTTCAAAGTTGAAAAACGTTTTATCTAAAACGGCTAATGTTTGCGAAAGAACGGCCAACAATTTTAGCATAGGAAATAACGAAGTTATTGAAGAAAGTCACTGTTTTCGACCGATCGTTTCTATGGGAGCTATATGATATAGTCACCCGATCTTGATCAAATTTGGCATAGTCGTTTATATGTGTAATGAATATTAAATTTCACGACAATTGCTCAGAAAATAAAAAAGTTTTTAAGAAAAGTTACTGTTTGTGACTTTGCCGTATGGGAGCTATATGATTTAGTGGTCAAATCCGGCTGAATCCGAGATATACAACATGTGCACTATAAACAAGGGGGGTATAGTATATTCATAACAAAAATCATTTAATACAAAGAGCTCAACTTGTAACTTTGATCCTATCAAATTTTCCTTCTTTCTTTTTTGTTTTGAACATTTATTTGTTTTCTCATAATATGGCAAAAAAATATCAAAGAAGCTAACATCGGCTATGCCGAAGTTTATATACCCTTGCAGTCCTAGGTAATAATAATTTTACATGTTTGTTTTCTGCAACTCAATTCATGAATATACAAACAAAACAATTTTACTCTCTATTTTACAATTTGTTCTTCTTCTTCTCTCATTCCCTCATTCACGCATACACATACAGTATATGTAGCGTGGCGTCTGTGTGTGTATGCATGTACTCTGTTGATGACAAAAGACGTAGTAGACAGCATGCAGCGCTGGGAGCAGAGCCGATTATTATATTGACTGTAACTTGTGTTATATTTATCCGATCACATTCAAATTTTGGGATCTGGGGTTTTATATCACATATGTAAATTTCATAGCATACTCCAATTTTTATAAAAATGTTTCTTCTAGAGCTATATGATATAGTGGTCCGATCCTGATGGTTTTCATACTTTATTTTTCCCGGGTAATAAAAAACCCCGAAAACAAATTTCAGCCCGATAGCTCCTAAGACGGCTGAGTAAAACGCATACGCACAGACGGACGGACAGACGGCCATGGCTATATCAACTCAGCTTCTCATGCTGATCAAGAATATATATACTTTATGGGGTCGGAAACGTCTCCTTCTGTGCGTTTCAAACATCTGACCAATTTTATGGTCAGCTCTGCAAGGGTATAAAAAGGTAATGGATTCTATGCAACGGTAAATCAGAATTTACCTAATATCGTGAAATTCGCTAAATGGGTGGTCTATTTTTGGCTCGTATGATTAGGTTTGTCAACTTTGACTTCACTTTTTGATTGGCTGCATGATTGAAAACTTATAATTTCGTTGGTCTACTTAAATTTAAGTTATTGCCACAATTTTTTTAAATATGGGTCGCGGAAAATCTGTAACCGATTTTGAAAAAGGTCAAATTAAAGGCTATATTGAATCTAGCTTAAAATATAATGAAATAGCAAAGAATATTGGTCGAAGCCAAAAAGTAGTAAGCAATGTTCATCATCATGAAGACGATTACGGGAAAAAATACAAGGAGAAAAAAAATATACTACAACGGAATCAGAGAGGCGACTTATCCTTCCAACTGCTTCAAATTCCCACCACTCTCCAGTAAAATCAGTGATGAATGCGGTTTAAATGCTAGTGTGGCAACAGTAAAACGAGTTGTTCGGAGTGCTAAACTTTTAAAGGGGGCTAACTTCGACCACGTCAAAGTTTGTATACCCTTACAACTTTTTTGCTAACACTTTCCTTACATATAGCCATCAAAATGGAAAAATGAAGTCACTGCTTTCGAAAGATCGTTCCTATGGGAGCTATATGATATAGTCACCCGATCTTTATCAACTTTGGCATAGTCGTTTACATGTGTAATTAACTCACCAATATTAAATTTTACGACAATAGCTCAGAAAATAATGAAGTTATTGAGAAAAGTCACTGTTCGGGACTTTGCCGTTTGTATGGGAGCTATATGATATAGTGGTCCGATCCGGCTGAATCTGAGCTATACAACCCCTGCAGTATATACAAGCCTACATTTTAGCTCTGCAGCTAGGTCTAGGAGGAGTTTGCGTTGATCGTCTCGTCGTGCTGATCAAGAATTTATATACTTTACATGGTGGGAGATGCTTCATTCTATACGTTGCACACTTCTGACCAAAATTAATTTACCCTTTTTGCAAGAGTATCTTATATATATAAAAGAAAGAAAGGTTAGTTCAAACTCCTTTAACTCGAGATCTGCTGATTTGTGCGGATTTGTTTGCCCCCGAATATTCGAATACATCTTAAAAACAATAAATAATTGTCGGAAAACCCTTTAAAACAGCCAATTTCTTTTCCTATACAAACGTTTTCCAACAGTCAATTTGAATAAAGTCAACTGTTGTTTTAATGTCATTGTAGTGCTCTGTAATATACAATGTGAAAACTAAAGGAAAAATTGGTATATTGTGTTTTGTGTAGTAACATAATAGAAATTCGAATATCGTGTTTTGTGCAGTGTTTAGTAACCCATATTATCAAACGAAACCCATTAGCAATCTAATCATTATGCCACGTCCTAGATTATCCGATGAACAAGGAAGAGCGGCGCTTTAGTATTCAACGAGTAAGGGCATTAATTCGTGCTTCTCAAACACAAGAGCACAGAGGACATCGGTTAGGTTAGAAACGAGAAATCGTCGAGCATGTCGTGAAGATGAACATAGGAATAATCTTCAAAGTGCGAAAAGAAATGGTTCAAGAATTGAGTTGAATCGAGCAGCCTTTCTATACGATTGCACCATCGACTACAGCTTCCGTGGATTAGTTTGTGGCATTGTGGCTCATTGAAGTTTGGTGGTAAAACGACTGGTTTGTGCTGCCTTAGTGGTAAAGTAAAATTGTTATTATTGGTCCCACCAACAGAGCCATTGTGTTTCCTGCTTTATGGCAAAACACTAGAAATATGACATTTTCTAGCGAACACTTAAAAATACAATGTCCGCTTCCAAGTGACTTCATTTGGTGCTATGGACACAAAATGTCCGCATTGTCATGCTCTGAAATTCAAAAATGAGCCAGCTGTGATGTTTTGCGCGTCAGGAAAAGTGAAACTACCTGAAATTGAAACACCACCTGAACCATTGAACGGCTTACGTATCGGCATGGATCCAGATTCTAACGTGTTCCTGAAGTCAATTTGAAGATTCAATTCATGCTTTCAAATGACATCGTTAGAAGCAACAGAAATAGTTCGCAATACTAATACAAATGGTCAACAATTCAATTCTACATTCAAAATCAGAGGCCAATTTTATCATAAAATGGGCTATCTTTCTTGTTTGGTTGATCATAATCTCTTTTACTTAATACCTTCGTCTCTACATGTTTTTCTTGATAGTCTACTTTAACGCCCTCTTTATTAGTTCAACTCCTTACTTAATTTTTCTAAAAGAATCCTGGCCTTGTTTTCGTCACAGATCCTACTGCTATCGGAATATTTTAAAGGCTTAAAAAAAACGGGTTCACTATATACTTGAATACACTACACTTGACTATATAAATTACTGTGTGGCAATTAATGCCTTTTAAATGCTGAATGTTATAATAACTATATTGTGCCATGTAGGATTGAATTCTCTCAATATCACGAAATATTTTACAATTTTGTTCAATCTAAACGACTTAATGACCAGACAGCTAATAATGATTCTGAAATTTCCGATCTGTTTGCTAAGTTCTTTCAATCTACTTATTCTACAACTGTTTCCCTATTAAATTGTCTATTTCCGTTATTCCATATATATAGCGAGACTTGTAGTTTCCCTAATGTTTAGATGAAGCTTATATTATTTCGCTTCCTAAAAAGGGCAATAAATCGCATTTTTTTAACTAACGTGCTCGAGTAACCTCTGGTGTCTTTCAAGGCAGTCATCTGGTTCCACTGTTGTCTACATTGTTTATTAACGACAGACCTTTATGCATTGTTTTTGGAGCCATGTAAATAATCTACACCTTAAACCTCAAAGTACTCTCTTATGACATTCAGTCTATTATCTCTTTTCCAGGTTCAGTACTCTATCAAGTCGATCCCGTCGGCGTATATTTTGACCCAAAACTTTTGTTTAGTATTCACATATCTTCAATTGTTGGGACAAAGAATTTGACGACCCAAACGTAACAAAGGTTTAATATACTTTCGTTAGTTCGCGTCACTATGCCCCTCAGTAGGGAAACCTCAATAAGATGTTCACCAGCGTAGTATTGAATCGAAATAAAAGCAAATCCTTACGTTCGCATTACTCGGATTCAAATTTTCGCCTACCTTCTTACTCTAAAAGACTTCTTTTTATTAATTTTCACTTAACTTAACAACAGTAGATTTGCAGTTGGTATCGTCTTTCTCCATTAACTAATCAATGGTGGAGTAATTTCTACTAATTTGTTAAATACTCTATATTTTTGGGTTCCCTCACGTCGGACCAAAAGTTGTTTTCCTATTCATCTCAGCAGATGTTTCACTACTCACTTATTTCTCCTTATCTTTCTGCCACTTCACTTCGTTTTTTACTTTACAACAACCTACATTTTTTTTTACATCGCACTCTCTTAACCCTTTCCTGAACACATTGGCTGTGAATCGAAGCATAGTTGGAACCTTGAGCAAATAAGACTCCTTTCCCTTTGTTTAGTTGCATTTTTTACTTCTACTTACTTTTTTATTATTAATTGTTAACTCTTTATAGCTCAAGCTTTTTTTGTGCCGAATGCTAAACACAAATTATTCTATTTGTTTGTTTTGCCAATTGATTAAATGTGATAAAATTCTAAAATTTATATTTTTAAGATATCTGCATTTCCGGTATGATTTGGGCTCTGGTGAAGTTGATATCCGATTCAATACTACAAAAATTAGCGATGGTTTATGGCATCGCGTCAGAGCGATTAGGTACGTTGAACGGAAAAAATTATTGGATGACAGTCTTACACATTGCTTTCTTTTGATTCCATTGCAGAAACTCAAAAAAGGGTTTTTTAGAAATGGATGGCCGAAAAAGTTTTACTTTACGAACACCTGGAAACAGCCGTCAACTAAATACCGAAACGGGGTTGTACGTTGGTAAGTATAAATAAATTAACACCGAGGAACTAACAGAAATTATATTTGCCTAACTTTTAAACACCATGCTTTGAACGAACCTCTTCAGGTTCTACGCTCTGAATAAAATCTTTTTTATCGCATTATTAAATCAGGGGCCCTTATTCCTCTCCACCCCTGTCCTCAGGCACGGTTAAAAGAGACTTTGTTCTGGTGTCATATGAGCAACTTGACAGTACTGCGCAGAAATTCATGAAATCATTAAATTTTCACTTAAAAACCTTCATCATTTGCTTATTAGATACATCAGGAATCCTGTCAGTGGCAATTTCAATGAAAGCTGAAATCGAGGTTCCACGGACTGACACTTTGAGCGAATTTCAATCCGCTCACCAATGTGCCAGCGGTAAATATTTAATTGGTAAATATTTACCAGTGTTGGTAAACGCAGTTATTCCAGATTTTGGCGTTGCCAGATTGTCTTCTTTTTTGGCGCGAATTTTGAACAGTTTTTTCTTTTGGCGTGTAATTTAAACCGTGTTAATTTCAAATTTTTCCCCCCAACCCAGTACTGCGAAAAAATTTATATACATATATAAAAGAAAGTCGTGTTAGTTACAACACTTATAACTCGAAATCTGCTGAACCAATTTTCATGGTTTTTGATTTGTTGTATTTGTCTCCACCCCGAATAGGAGAATACGTCTTAAAAACAATAAATAATTGCCGGAAAACCCTTTAAAACAGCCAATTTCTTTTCCTATACAAACGTTTTCTAACAGTCAATTTAAATAAAGTCAACTGTTGTTTTAATGTCATTGTAGTGCTCTGTAATATACAATGTGAAAACTATAGGAAAAATTGGTATATTGTGTTTTGTGTTGTAACATAATAGAAATTCGAATATCGTGTTTTGTGTAGTGTTTAGTAACCCATATTGTTGTGTCCACAGTAGAGAGGTACGCGGGTTCTTGAGAGCTTATGCTAGACTGACCGTTTATTGATGTGTAATGACAATGTTACCATATCTAAGGAATACTAGGTCTAACAATGTTGGGAAATGCTTATTTTAGATTTTAAATGATACATAACACATATTATCAAACGAAACACATTAGCAATCCAATCATTATGCCACGTCCTAGATTATCCGATGAACAAGGAGAAATTATACGACAAGAGCGGCGCTTTAGTATTCAACGAGTAAGGGCATTAAATTGTGCTTCTCAAACACAAGAGCACAGAGGACATCCTATGAAACGGTTAGGTTAGAAACGAGAAATTAGGAATAATCTTCAAAGTGCAAAAAGAAATGGTTCAAGAATTGAGTTGAATCGAGCAGCCTTTCTATACGATTGCACCATCGACTACAGCTTCCGTGGATTAGTTTGTGGCATTGTGGCTCATTGAAGTTTGCTGGTAAAACGACTGGTTTGTGCTGCCTTAGTGGTAAAGTAAAATTGTTATTATTGGTCCCACCAACAGAGCCATTGTGTTTCCTGCTTTATGGCAAAACACTAGAAATATGACATTTTCTAGCGAACACTTAAAAATACAATGTCTGCTTCCAAGTGACTTCATTTGGTGCTATGAACACGGAATGTCCGCATTGTCATGCTCTGAAATTCAAAAATGAGCCAGCTGTGATGTTTTTGCGTGTCAGGAAAAGTGCAACTACCTGAAATTGAAACACCACCTGAACCATTGAACGGCTTACGTATCGGCATGGATTCAGATTCTAACGTGTTAAGTCAATTCGAAGATTCAATTCATGCTTTCAAATGACATCGTTAGGAGCAACAGAAATAGTTCGAAATACTAACTTCAAAATCAGAGGCCAATTTTATCATAAAATGGGCTAACTGCTGCCAATGCCAAACGAACCACATAAATTCTTACAAATCTTCTTTATGGGCGGCAAGGATTCCGGAAAAGCACTTGCCAATCGCGTGAACGTTGTGATTATAATAACCTTGATTTACTAAATGCCAGGCGCATAGAAAAAAGCACAACGAGTTGTTGAAAATATTCAAATCACATATGCACCAATTACAAAGTGATAATTACACTATCGTCATTAATCCTGATAAAATACCAGCTGGAGAGCATTCGTAGATTCAATGCACCCGTTGTTGATTTGATAACACCATGTTTTTCATGGGGATAATTATACGTGGCATGCTCTCGAGTGGGTAAACCATCCAGTGTAAGCTAAAGATGGACTAACAAAAAATATTGTTCACGCTATAGCATTAAGATATTGATATTGTTTTAAGGGATTTTGCCTAGCTATTTGTTATCTACACTAGAAATAATTAGAAAATTATTTATATGGCAAAACAATGTTTGTCCTCAATGGACTCCTAAACCACTTAACCGATTATAATAAAATTCGCACACCATGTGCAGTTCGATCTAACTTTGGAGACAGGATAGTTTAAATCTCAAATTATAGTCCCAATATTAATTTTTCAAAAGCGGGCACAGCGAAGCGTGGCAGGGTTTCTTGTATTACTTAAAAATAAGACTCAAAATACAGATTAAAAATAGATCTTAAAATATTAACAACAAAAATGAGTCCATTTCAAAATAAAATTAAAAATATTACTTAAAAATAAGACTTAAAATACTGATTAAAAATAGATATTAAAATATTAAGAACAAAAAAGAGTTAATTTCAAAATAAAAATCCATATGAAAACAAAACCAAAAAAAAAAATAGAGCGCCGGGTCTAATAGATTTTAAATCATAGGCAGCACAAAAGCTGACAAAAGCTGACACAAAAGCTGACAGGTTGTCAGTTTTGATTAACTTCAATACAGGTCGAAATCTAGACAAATACCAAAAACGGAAGGCCCGCCGTATTACACATGTTGTTTTTACACTTGCTGTAAACCATCTTTTTTGCATTTAGTACAATATACAAACAAACAAATTTGGGCGCGACGATTAGTTGGTTAAGGCGAAGCCCTTTACACTAATTCTGATGGCGCCTAAAGGTATGCACATAAAAAAGGTGCAATCTGCAGTTGCAAGCTTTGCCGTTCTTTTTTCGCTTCATGTCGTTTGAATTCCCAACTACTTTAGCGTTGAAGATATGGTATTGCCATTACAACTGTGGGTTCTTTAGCAAAGTCTGCTGATGATAGAACTTGGTGGTGCTGCCTATGATTTAAATCCTACAAATAAATTAGTAAGTAAATTAGTAATTAGTAAGTCAAAACTCAGTTTTGATTAAAAAGGCTAATATTTGCGAAAGAACGGCCTACAATCTTAGCATAGGAAAAAACGAAGATATTGATCAAAGTCGCAGTTTTCCACCGATCGTTTCTATGAAAGCTATATGATATAGTCAAACGATCTTAATCAAATTTGGCACAGTTTATGGGTATGTAATAAACTCAACAATATTAAATTATGACAATAGCTCAGAAAATAATGAAGTTATTGAGAAAAGCCACTGTTCGTGACTTTGGCGACTTCGGCTGAATCCGAGATATACAATCCCTGCAGTATATACAAGCCTACATGCAACTCTGTAGCTCTAACGGTCTAGAAGTAGTTTGCGTTGATCCAGACGGACGGAAAGACGGACGGACGGACATGGCTATTTGAACTCG
Source organism: Drosophila willistoni (assembly GCF_018902025.1). Lineage (NCBI taxonomy): Eukaryota > Metazoa > Arthropoda > Insecta > Diptera > Drosophilidae > Drosophila > Drosophila willistoni. The sequence goes on along the minus strand of NW_025814133.1, from coordinate 1,436,331 downwards.
TCTCGTCGTGCTTTATATGGTCGGAGATGCTTCCTTCTATGCGTTGCACACTTCTGACCACAATTAATATACCATTTGTGAAAGGCTATAATAAAACTTCAACAATAAATAAGTAGACAAAAAAAAAACCTTTAATAACAAAAAATTTGAAAAAATAATAAACCTTCAAAAACAAAAATTTAAAAATAAAGTTACAAGTTTAGAAACAAAAAACTTAAAAAAAAAGAAACCAAAAATGAAAAACAAAAAATAAATAAAAGAAATCATCAAAATGACGGATGATGAGTTTTTTCAATTGAAGGACAGTAAATTGTGCTTCCTGTTGTAAACTAGCGACGCGTCGCGACGTTGATCAAGGATCTGAATTTCCGATGTCAACGCCAACACCGTTTCGTTTAGGATCGTCGGCAAATGATAGATAGGTGTAAATTTTTGAAAGTGTCAGGAGAGACGATTTTTGAGCAATCGCGATGAAGTCTGGGAAAAATCTGGATCAGAAGTTGAATAAGAATAAGAATGGGATGTCTGCATTCTGGGGGGTGAATTAAAAATTTATTTATTTCAATTTCAATTTTCCAAAATAGTAAATATTAAATCCCTGAGTTTAAACTAATTAATATCAAAATAAATAAAATTTAAAAGAATTCTTAATTAATTTGAATTTTAATGGCTGTCATTCCGACACAAGAACTTTCGATAACAACGCGTTCAAACACCAAAAGGTCACCTTTTAAAAATCCTTATAGTGATTGAAGGAACTTACTCGATTTGTCAATTCATTCGTGGCTTGTTTTCTATTCCCTATTTTTATACCCTCGCAGAGGGTAGTATAAAATTGGTCAGACATTTGTAACGCACCGAAGCAGACGTTTCCGACCCAATAAAGTATATATATTCTTGATCAGCATGAGAAGCTGAGTTGATATAGCCATATCCGTCTGACCGTCTGTCCGTCCGTCCGTCCGTCCGTCCGTCCGTCCGTGCGTATGAAAGTATGTAAAGTATGAAAATCATCGGGATCGGACCACTATATCATATAGCTCTAAAAGAAATATTTCCAAATTGGAGTATCCTCATGAAATTTACTAATATAATAGTATTAGATATAAAATCTCACATCCCAAAATTTGATGCTGATCGAAATAGAACACAAATAATATGCAAAGCTGCGCTTCTATACTCCTCCTTTTTTTTCATACGTAGGCAACTGCTTAGATTGGCATAAAATGACCCTTATTGATAGGCGATAAAAACTATTTAATTTTTATCCGATTTTAATAAAAAATATGTCATTCGACGAAAAATTTAATTTACTTTCTTTCGCAGTTCAAGGAAGTTGCGCAAAAGGACCAACAAATTCAATACAAATCGAAATCGAGATTTGGAGCTAAACTAAAAATTTGTGGTATATTATTTTTATACATACCCTTGCAAAAGGGGTGTATTAATTTTGAATAGAAAAAAGCATCTTCGACCATAAAAAGTATATATATTCTTGATTAGCACGTCGAGAGGACATTATATAGCCAAGTCCCTCCGTCCGTCTGGATCAATGCGAGCTCCTCCTAGACCTAAGGCTCATGTAGAGTGCACAAGTTTATATCTCGGATTCAGCCGGATCGGACTACTATATCATATAGCTTCCATATAAACAGCAAAGTCACAAACAGTGACTTTTCTCAATGACTTCGTTAATTTCTAAGCATTTGTCGTGAAAATTAATATTTATTACACATATAAATGACTATGCCAAATTTGATCAAGATATATATAGTCATATCATACAGCTACCATAGGAACGATCGTTCGAAAACTGTGACTTATGTCATTAGCTTCGTTACTTTCTACGAAAATGTCATAAAATATTTCTCAGTAAAACATAGCTATTAATGACTGTGCTAAACATGATCAAGGTCGGGTGACTGTATCATATAGCTCCCATAAGAACGATCGGTGAAAAACAGAGACTTTTATCACTTTCTTAGGTAAGGAAAGTAACAAAAAACATGCAAGAGTATACAAATTTTGACGCGGTCGAAGTTGTATCCGGCCCTTTGGTTTATCTTAGTTTTGCTAGATCTACAACTTCTTCAAAGAAATCACACTTCTATCTGTAATATTCAAGATTTTAGCAAAAACGTCTTATATTTATGCCCACCTTAAACATGAGTTTCTTTTGTTCAAATGCACTTGTTAAAAAACTGAACTAACTAAGAAGTCAATTTTTTATGGTTCATCATCTGAATACAATAACTAACATACACACTACAGAATTACAAATACAAAATTGTTCCATTAAGTTACTCAGAAGCCGAGAAAATTAGAGCTAAAGTAAAAAAAAAAAAAAAAGAGGGCGTCTAACGGTTAGACACGATAGAAGTGAAACCTTCCGTAAAACAAACTGAGAGAGAATGAGACGAAAGCAGCATTAGGAGCGGGATAATTTGTAACGATCCTTTCTCGTCCTTCGGGATATTTAAAATATCTCGTGGGCTAGGTTCGGCACAACAAAATTTATTTTGTGCCCCGGTGAAATCAGAACAGCTTTGTTTATTGATTTGGTTTTTATAATACGTTTATTTGCGATCGTTTTATGGGCTTGATTGGTTATGACGAGTTTCTCTACGGTAGGTCTGGGCTTGGACAGCGTTGTCGAATCACTTCGCAATCCCTCGTCGTCCCTTCTTGCCTTCCTTTTGCTCCTGCAACCGTTGCGGGTCGTTGTCTCGGCCTGTATCCTGCGCTTGGTTGGTGCTCCACACCTCTGCACCCCTTTCGCTATTGTTTGTTGAGATGGCTTTCGCTTTTAGGTTCTGGGATACATCCCGTAGCGACTATCACGAAGCAGGATGTTCCTCAGTAATTGGTGATCGTCAGGATATATAGATCCTGGAATTTCCGGCAGTAGGATATATCCTCGTGCCTACCACTGACTTTGGATACTCCTGGAAATGCTTGGCCTCTCTCCAACTCACTCTAGCTTGGGTGCGGTGCTTACTATCCTTATTTAAGGATTTGTTGCTGTCGAAATAAACTGTACAGGTTACTCGTAAGGCCTGTATAGTTCCTTGTTTTTCCTCTGCTCCTTTTGTTTCCTTGATAAGTTCTTAAGGTTACTCGTAAGGCCTTAATTACTTGTTACTTGATCACGACTTGATGACTTGATGCCTCTGTTTGATGGGCGTTGCCTTTATATAGGCAATTCCCACGGCCTCAGGAATATCTTGGTGTAGTACCGCTATACAGCTGGTACATTTCCATCGGCCCTCTGCTTTCACCCACGCATCCACTTGTTGCTATGCGTGGTGAAAGTCCCGTAAATCCTTTGCGCATATGTCCACTTTCTTTGTGGCTGAGCGCCCATTTACTCCCTTGTCCTTGTCTAGCTCCCTTGTATCTACGTGCTTCCATCACTTTCACGCATTGGCGTCGCCTTTCTATTGGCCGCCCTTCGTATCCCGTTGACTCTCTCTGCTTTCTCTGCCAGCGCTGCCGTCGCCCGTCGCTCCCTTTGATCCACTCGTCATACCCAATTTCACCCATATTTGCTCAATATTGATTTTTACATACATATATACTAATTGTATTAACTAAAATTATCGTTTAAACATAATTAGCCTGATTAACTTAATATATTGCATTATTTAATTCCCCATGCAAATACACTTTCATACGCATCTCGCATCCATCAGATAGAGGGCTTCCCCATGGCTCATCCCTCCCCTTTCGGCTTGCATATTCCCCCCACACATCCATAAACCATCATTGCTTCATACCAAGCATGCATACCCCGCACCCGTCTCATGGGCTTGCTTGGCCCTCACTTTCATTTTCTCTCGCTCACCAGATTTTGGCTGCTCGCAATCTAACTGCTTTCATTCTCATGAGCGTGACGTAGGCAGAGAGTACGCTATTGGTCATCGATACTCTCCCTCACGCATAGTGTACGTGTGACATGCATGTACATTTATTCAGCGTATTCTAATGCATGCACTCATATTTGCCTCTCTGTGCTCTTAATTTGCATAAGTAGGCCAATGCCCCCTTTTGTGTGCAATTATGCAGTCAAGCCGGGTTCCAATTACTCTTATACGACCGAACTTATCGTATTATGTTTCCCACGCATCTTCCCGCTTGTACGAAATCGCCAGCGGTTGCGTGGGGTCCGATCGGCCATGTTCGACCGGCCTCTCGCATTGGCTCTGATACGACCGAACTTATCGCATTATGTCTCCCACGCATCTTCCCGCTTGTACGAAAATCGCCAGCGGTTGCGTGGGGTTCGATCGGCAATATTCGGCCGGCCTCTTGTATTGGCTCTTATACGACCGAACTTATCGCATTATGTCTCCCACGCATCTTCCCGCTTGTACGAAATCGTCAGCGGTTGCGTGGGGTTCGATCGGCAATGTTCGGCTGGCCTTGTTTATTTGATCATTCACATCCGATCTCACTCTTATATTTTGGTTTGTGTCTTGGCTGCGTTTGTATCTGGCTGTTTGTATCTTGTTTGTTGTAGCTTGTTTGTTGTGTGGGACATTATTCTTGTGTATATAATGTTCCTCACAAATTATAGGTTCATTATTATTATATATATTGCTATAAAGGTCATGTTTTATTTTCTTCATTTTATTATTATTCATCCTCAATGTTTTCAATTTCAACAAATGATACGAGTGGCTTATGATAGCTAAAATATGATACAAATGCTTTGGTTTCGATGTTGTCAACATATTTTTGAAATACCGCGTCAATTGTTGTTTTTGATCGTGTTGTTGATTCAGTGCGATTGTTACACATTTTTAAACTGAATGTTGTATTGAGAAAGTCAATTAAAGGAACCGCTGTGTCCAATGCAAAATTTACGTTAAAATCGCCACTTAAAATCATTGGAACTTTATCGTAATCTTTTCTAAGTATCCGCGATACTTCTGGTGTATACTTTATTAAATTTTCATGAATGAAGTCCGTGATGGTATTTATTGATTGATTGGGTGAAATATAAATTGCCACAATAAAAACTGTTTTTCCATTGCTCAATCTGGTTTCGCATGCACATGTTTCTCCCACTTTAGAGAGCTGAACAGACAGTGATTCTAGTTGCTGTGCATTCATTCATTATATATTTTGTGATACATTTTTATTTACTTTTTATACCCTTGCAGAGGGTATTGTAAAATTGGTCAGAAGTTCGTAACGCACAGAAGGAGGCGTTTACGACCTGAGAAGCTGAGTTGATATAGCCATGTCCATCTGTCCGTCCGTCTGTGCGTATGCGTTTTACTCAGCCGTCTTAAGAGCTATTGGGATGAAATCTTTTTTTGGGGTTTTTTATTACCCGGGTAAGATAAAGTATGAAAATCCTTAGGATCGGACCACTATATCATATAGGTCTAGAACAAGGATGGCCACGTAGTGGCTCTTTTGGCTCCCGTGGCTCTTTACCGGCAGAGGCTGGGCAGAGAAAAAGGTCACTTTTGCGAGTCGACGCACACAAAAATTTGTGTGCCTCGAGTTTTATGACGGGTCATAAAACGACCTTTTTTGGGTCGAGCGAGCGATCGTCGTCGAAAAAGGTCGCGATCTCGAGCTCGCAACTTGTGGGCAGAGAGACGGACAAGTCCCGAATTTTACGGGGAGGGGGAAAAAGGAACGCGATCTCGAGTACTCATCAAAAACAACCCTTATTTTTACTTGTCCCTCACTCCCTCTGCCCACAAGTTGCGAGCTCGAGATCGCGACCTTTTTCCCCCTCCCCGTAAAATTCGGGACTTGTCCGTCTCTCTGCCCACAAGTTGCGAGCTCGAGATCGCGACCTTTTTCCCCCTCCCCGTAAAATTCGGGACTTGTCCGTCTCTCTGCCCACAAGTTGCGAGCTCGAGATCGCGACCTTTTTCCCCCACCCCGTAAAATTCGGGACTTGTCCGTCCCTCTGCCCACATGTTCGACGACGATCGCTCGCTCGACCCAAAAAAGGTCGTTTTAAAACTCGAGGCACACAAATTTTTGTGTGCGTCGACTCGCAAAAGTGACCCTTTTCTCTGCCCAGCCTCTGCCGGTAAAGAGCCGGCTCCCAAGTTAAATTTCCGTGGCCACCCTTGGTCTAGAAGAAAACATTTTGCGGACATGGCTATATCAACTCAGCTTCTCATGCTGATCAAGAATTTATATACTTTATGGGGTCGTAAACGCCTCCTTCTGTGCGTTACGAACATCTGACCAATTTTACAATACCCTCTGCAAGGGTATAAAAAGTAAATAAAAATGTATCACAAAAAAATATATAAATATATAAAAAGCATTATGAAAAACTTCGACCAAGCTGGGAGTCGAACCCCGGCCGCCCGATCGCCAAGCGAGCACACTAACAACAGAGCTACGTCGATACTTTGTAAATTGCCGTCGAGTCGCTTTTTCGTTTTCACTTCAAAAATTTTGCGGACATGGCTATATCAACTCAGCTTCTCATGCTGATCAAGAATTTATATACTTTATGGGGTCGTAAACGCCTCCTTCTGTGCATTACGAACATCTGACCAATTTTACAATACCCTCTGCAAGGGTATAAAAAGTAAATAAAAATGTATCACAAAAAAATATATAAATATATAAAAAGCATTATGAAAAACTTCGACCAAGCTGGGAGTCGAACCCCGGCCGCCCGATCGCAAGCGAGCACACTAACTACAGAACTCGACGGCAATTTACAAAGTGTCGACGTGGCTCTGTTGTTAGTGTGCTCGCTTGGCGATCGGGCGGCCGGGGTTCGACTCCCAGCTTGGTCGAAGTTTTTCATATTGCTTTTTATTCATAATGCTTTCTATATATTTGCATCTCATTCTCTCGCAGGCTAAATACTATAAGATCTATATGTGTCTCTTTTTAGTGTCACTTTTTCGTTTCATCGAGTCTCAAATCACTCCCAACGATTCTAAAGAAGTTTTCACTTCAAAACGTCATAAACGTGGTTGCCACTATATATACCAAACATACAAGCATTAATTTTTATGGCAAAAGCTGAGAAATCAACGAAGTTATTTAGAAAAGAAAAGATATTGTGGTCCGATCCGTCTGAATCCGATATATACAACCTGTGCAGTATATAAAAGCCTACAGGCAAACAGCTCTCTAGCTCTTACCTAATTAATACAAAAAGGGTAAAACCGATTTTTCGTTCTACCTAGTTAATTAAAAAAATATAACATAAAGAGCTACTTATTCCTCTCGTTTGCGACAGTTTATTTTTAACTTCATAAGTGGAAACACCTTAAATCAGGACTGAATAGTATTTGTCAATATAATTCAAGACAGTTTTATTTAATTGTGCAAAAATGTTGTTAAAGAATGAAAGGATTTTGAAAGTTTTCAAAGAGTGTGAAAACTTAAACGATTTTGAAATGGGATTGCTAAAGGAGATGAGCGTTTCATTCGAAAACGCTAGTACGGAGCTTAAGTTGAAAATCAAATATACACAAAATAACTTAAGGCGAAAATGGATCGCAAGCGGCAGAAATCTGTTGGCGACATAAAAAATCAAATAAGCCAACTGAAACCTGCTGTTTTCCAAACCAAGAGTGGAAAAACACTTACGGTTAACTTTGAGTTTTTCCTGACAATGATTGATGGAAAAGTGTTAAAAGAAATTACAAACACTTCCTCAACGTTAAGGTGTCCAATTTGCCAAAAAACTCAAAAAGAATTTCAGAACTTAGACGATTCAACAAGTGAGGAGAACTGCTACAAATATGGAATTTCTCCGTTGCATTGCAGAATAAAGTGTATGGATTTTATTCTGAAGCTAGCTTACACACTTCCTCGGCCAGGAGAAACAAAAACGGATAAAACATCTCGTGAGGATATTCAGAGCAGGAAGGAGATTATACAAGCTGAATTCTCTCGCAAGCTGGGACTGAAAGTTGACTGCCCAAAGTATGGACACGGAAATACGAATGATGGAAATACTTCAAGAAGATTTTTTGAAAATGATGAAGTGACATCTTTTATAACAGGTGTTAGTCAAGAGATCATTAAAAGGTTGGCTGTTATCTTGAATATTATAAATTGCAAGGAAACGGTGAAATTTGCCGAATATACTTCAAAGACTGCTCATCTTTTGAGTGAATTGTATCCGCAAAAAAAACTTACCCCAACGGTACATAGGATTTTGGCTCACGGAAAGGATTTAATAGAATATCAGTGTTTACCACTTGGAGAGCTATCCGAAGAAGCACAGGAATGTAAAAACAAGGACTACAAAAGGTTCAGATACACTAATACATTAAAAACTTCTCGTGTTAGACAAAATGAAGACGTTTTTAACATGCTAGCAGCCTCTTCGGACCCACTTATTGCATCACTGAGACACGTGCGATCACGAAAGGATTTGGAAAATAGCAACTATAGTCCCGAAATGTTGAGTTTATTAGATACTGATGTAAATATTGAAAATTATTTTGAAGAAAATCAGCCATCAATAGCAAATTTTCAAAGTTAACCTAAAAAAAAAATTAAAAAAATTTTTTTTTTTTTTAATTATGTTAAAAAATCAAATAAAAACATAAAAAAATGTTACATAGTCGTCTAAAACAATGAAAAATTCCATTTGTGATTAAAAAAAACCGGGTTTCGATCCATTTTTAAAGGAAAAACATGTGCCACAGAACTTCGACCTCATTTAGCTAGCACATCGGTGAGCGGATTTGTTAAAATAGTTACTGTACAAGAACTTTCTTGAGCAATGCACACATGTATTCTATCTGCGTATGTATTTGTACACATACATTTACATATATACATATCTCTTTTGAATTTCAATTCTGCGCTTGCCCAACGGAAATACTGGCACGCGCATTATGTTAGTGTCTAATAAACTTCTGAGTTGTACGGACGTGTTACTATTCTTTTTGTTCTGCCTGCGTTATTCGGGTTGTGCGTTCCCCTCCCCTCTCAACAGGTTATGGGCCCACGGCACGGTTTTGAGTAGTAAAGTAATGAAGTGTTATACAAGTACACTGAGAAAATGGAGAAGAAGCAATATAGCATGAAAATGCTTTGGAATCAGAGAATATGAAAAGAGAGAAGTGGTGCTTGGATTCTGGTGCAACGAGTCATATGTGTTGCGATAACTGGACTGGAATATGTAAATTAACAATGAACAATGTAGTTTATGTACCAGGGCTGGTAGAACACTTTATGTCAGTGGGGCGTGTTATTGAATATAACAGTGTTGTACACTTCGAAAAACATATGGCAAAGGTCATACGAAATGGTGAATGTATTTTGGAAGCGGCAAAAATTGGCAACTTTTTTGACTTTGAAGCTGAATCGGAAAATCTGATTGCTGCTGTTGGAGAAGATGTATCATTGTGGCACAAACTCTTTGGTCATCTTAATTACACTGTGATAGTCGAAAAAAAAGACATGGCAAAATTTGATGGTTTCACCCTATTTCGGGTCCTGCGAATCTAACTGCATCATTAGTTTGTAAAGTTATCACGATGGTTTCATACAAAATTTTTTGCGGAAGTTTTTCGTCAAAGTTGCCCTTTTTTCGAAAAGGATGTTTTTTTAGTTGCTTCTAACTTCTAAAATATTCATTTTTTTACAAACTTTCTTTCAAAGTTTCTTAGAATTTAAAGAGCTACAAATGTCGGGAAGACATCTAGCCTCTAAATCCGTCCGTTCCCGAGCTTTGGGACAAAATGTAAAAAAAATGTAATCTTGACCTAATTTTTTTTATGTTTTCTTTCTCGCATTTTGCTCATATTGAAAATTTTCCATTCGAATCTGGATCATAATAGGAGAATTTACTATGCTCAATAGCAGCAGAAGGTACACCAGACCTATCTAATTTACGATTTATAATATAACCATTTAATCAAATTGAATTTTTCTTAGATATGTTAACCAAATTTAACTAACTGTATTTGATTAGTTTTTGAAAAATGGTTATACAGTCGGTATAATAACTGCATATTATTTATCTCACAACAATATTAGTCAAGTGCGTAGCCTGCGTTTAGCACGGTGGGAGGGGGAGGGGTGCATTTAATTCAATGACTTAAAGGTGAAGTTGGTAAAACTTTTTATACTTTTTTTCAAATCAAAATGTATTGGAAAAGTTAAGTTAAGAAAAAAACTAGAGGGTATACCCTTGCAACTGTTTTGGTAACTCTTTCCTTACCTATAGCCGTCAAAGTGGAAACACGTTTTATCAAATGTTTGCGAAAAAATGGCCTACAATCTTAGTAAATAACGAAGTTATTGATCAAAGCCACTGTTTTTTACCGATCGTTCCTATGAAAGCTATATGATATAGTCAAACGATCTTAATCAAATTTGGCACAGTTTATGGGTATGTAATAAACTCACCAATATTAAATTATGACAATAGCTCAGAAAATAATGAAATTATTGAAAAAAGCCACTGTTCGTGACTTTGGCGACTTCGGCTGAATCCGAGATATACAATCCCTGCAGTATATACAAGCCTACATGCAACTCTGTAGCTCTAACGGTCTAGAAGGAGTTTGCGTTGATCCAGACGGACGGAAAGACGGACGGACGGACATGGCTCTCGTCATGCTGTTCAAGAATATATATATTTTATATGGTCGGAGATGCTTCCTTCTATGCGTTGTAGACTTTCGCCCAATTTAATATACCCTTATTGCAAGGGTATAAAAATTCAATTTGATTAAATGGTTATATTATAAATCGTAAATTAGATAGGTCTGGTGTTTCTTCTGCTGCTATTGAGCATAGTAAATTCTCCTATTATGATCCAGATTCGAATGGAAAATTTTCAATATGAGCAAAATGCGAGAAAGAAAACATAAAAAAAATTAGGTCAAGATTACATTTTTTTTACATTTTGTCCCAAAGCTCGGGAACGGACGGATTTAGAGGCTAGATGTCTTCCCAACATTTGTAGCTCTTTAAATTCTATGAAACTTTGAAGGAAAGAAAGTTTGTTAAAAAATGAATATTTTAGAAGTTAGAAGCAACTGAAAAAAACATCCTTTCCGCAAAAAATGTTGTATGAAATCATCGTGATAACTTAAAAAACTAATGATGCAGTTCGATTCGCAGGAGAATAAGCTACGACAATACAAGTCTGGCACAAATTGCATCTTGCTTCTCTTAAACACCCCACCATGCTGTATTCCTTTCATTTTGGTCGAAATTTACTTCCCTGATGACCCTTGATATCGCAACTGCAACGGAACCAAAAACTTTAACATGATTGATACACGGCTTCTTACCAGTCCACGCTTTCATTGGCGTTTGGTTTGTCAGCGTGCTTGTAGGCGAAACGGTTCCTCAGATATACAGCTGTAAATATAGCCTCTGCCTACAATGCCTTACATAATCCAGACTGTGCCAACAAACATTTCCAGCCAGAGTACGGTTAGCTTGGTGCGCAACGCCGTTCTGTTGAGGAGTGTACGCTATGGTCAACTGGCGTAATGTCCCATTTTTCATCAGGTAGTCATCGAATGCTTTGTTCACATATTCTCGTCCATTGTCCCTGTCTGCCTCTCCACTAGACTCTTTAACTCCAAAAACTTGCCAAAGACCTCATCTTTGCCCTTGAGGAAGTACACGAAAATTCGTCTAGATTTGTCATCAATAAATGTTAGGAAATAACGTAAACCACCAAGTGATTTTGCTCCAAAAGGTACGCAGACATCAGTATGAACCAATTCTAAAAGTTCACTGGACCGACGTTCTGTCATCTTTGGAAATGGCCGAACATGTTTTTTACTCACCATGCACGTCTTACAAGGAGTATTAAGCACGAAGTTTGTCACACTTACATTAATATATCTTTTTATACCCTTGCAGAGGGTATTCTAAAATTGGTCAGATGTTTATAACGCACAGAAGGAGACGTTTCCGACCCAATAAAGTATATTTATTCTTGATCAGCATGAAAAGCTGAGTTGATATAGCCATGTCCGTCTGTCCGTCCGTCCGTCCGTCTGTGGGTATGCGTTTTACTCACCCGTCTTAGGAGCTATCGGGCTGAAATTTTTTTCGTGTTTTTTTATTACCCTGGAAAAATCAAGTATGAAAACCATCAGGATCGGACCACTATATCATAAAGCTCTAGAAGAACTAGAAGAAACATTTTCATAAAAATTGGAGTATGCTATGAAATTTACAAATGTGATAATATTGGATATAAAACCCCAGATCCCAAAATTTGAATGTGATCGGATAAATATAACACAAGTTACAGTCAATATAATAATCGGTTCTGCTCCCAGCTCTGCCGGCAGCGCTGCTTGCTGTCTACTACATCTTTCGTCATCAACAAAGTACATGCATACACACACAGACGCAACGCTACATAAACTGTATGTGTATGCGTGCGTTGCTTTGCTTTGGGAATGAGGGAAGAAGAAGAACAAATTGTAAAATAGAGAGTAAATTGTTTAGTTTGTATATTGATGAATTGAGTTGCAGAAAACAAACATGTAAAATTATTATTACCAAGGACTGCAAGAGTATATATACTTCGGCATAGCCGATGTTAGCTTCTTTGATATTTTGTATTTGAATTCTGTGCTTGCTTAACTGAAATACCAGCACGCGCATTATGTTAGTGTCTTATAAACTTCTGAGTTGTTCGGACGTGTTACTATTTTTTTTGTTCTGCCTCCGTTATTCCGTTATTCAGTCTGTTTCAGATTTCAGTAAAATTGCTGCTCAAGTAGTTTTTCTGAAAGCAACATGACATGTCTTTAGTTTTTCTGAAGTCGTTGATGATCAAGACAATGAGCAAATAGAAATGGACCAATCCAAATAACAAACGGCGCGGAGGGGTAGGCGTCCCAGTTGAAACCCTTTTTATAATATTTTTTAATGTGTCCTGTGAACAGTTTTTTTTTGTGACTGAACCCTACATAATACTATAAGACAATAAAAAAATTCCATTTATAAAGCACGATCGAAACATTTTTCGCAAACTCATTGTTTAATTTAACATTAAGACAGAGATACATACATATATATATCAGAGTCAGGGATATATATTATAACGTCGACGGCCAAAGTGACAACTCGGGTAGTATGCAAGCTGCCCCATTAGGTAGCGGTACACTTTTTCCGTGTGGAAGGAAGGGATAGTGTTTTTTTTTTTTGAGTTAGCGGGGCCAACTTAAGGGAGAAAAAAGAAAGAAGCAAGGGTTAAAAGTTTTACCGCCACCGAGACAAAAAGATTGAATTGAGTAAACGAAAGCAAAGCAAACCTTTCTTTGTGATTCTGCCGACTTAACTGCGGCCTGACCATCGAATGCCATTTAAGCCAACCGCTCGTCCACGGGTGGCGTTATTTTGTCACACAAAGGCGAGACACGTTACAATATACGGTTTTTGTAACTTTGAGTCTGTGTGTGTCTCTTCTGTGTGTGTCTCTTCTGTCGGCTTCTGGCAGCGCTGTGGGCACCGTATAAGCAAAACAGATGTATAATCACTAAACCTTGTGTTTTTTTTATCTGATTCAATTGCAATTTGTGGTTTACATACAAAACTATCTAGTATAGCACTAAATGATATAGTGGTCGATCCGGATGATTTTCACCCTCATCTCACCCGGGCTATAAATGCCTTAAATACCATTGTAGTAAAAAGGTCCATTAGTAAATATTTGGGTTCGAAATATTATTATGAGACACAAATAGTTCTTTTTAGGTTGAGCTCAGTTTATTGAATAATTCTTAATTCTGTTACAATTGTTTACTATAGCTAAGACCGCGTAGCTGCGCTGCTAGAAATGCAGGCAGAGGAGCGGTATGCTTATGTATAAACATATTTATGTATAAATGTTTACATAAGTGTATGTATGTATATAAGCAGCCGCAGCGGGAGAGTGAGGATGTATCATATTGCATATTGGGACAGAGCGGCCGCGCGTGTTATATTTGCCGACACTGCAATTGTCCAGCACCATGCACTTATGGGTGGTCATGTTGCTTAAGAGGCAAATGCACTTGAACGTTGCGCACATAAGTATCGTAACTAATTGCTACAATATGTTGGTAATGTTATTAATATGTTATTCTAGAACATGCTACATCCCCCCTCTTTAGAAAAATAACGTAATTATATTGAGTTATTTTCTAATTTTTATAATATGGAAATTTATTTATTATTTAAAAAAAAATTTTTTTTTTTAATTTTTTTTTTTTTATTTGAATGTTTGATTATTTGTTTGATGATATATGTGGTAAAAGTATTTTTGTATATATGTATAGTGTCATTAAATGTAGATAATTTATTTGTTTTGTTTTATTATTATGGTTTTTTTTTCCACATATATGTTAATTGATTAAAATTTGTAACCTATCTTTAAGCACTAATTGTTTCTTATTCTTTGTATCTTTAATTAAAATGTTATTTTGGTTATATAGTTCTTAATATTCCAGTATGACCTCCTTCCATCGTGGAACGTAAACAGTATTGCTTCTTTTTCTTTATCATTATTTGATAATAAGGTCACCGGCTTTAGTAGCCCTACTCTTAAAAATTTTAAAATCTTATTGCCCATATTTTTGAAAGATTCTATTGAGATAGTTTCAAAGATCTTTTCGCTCGGTGCCACCACTAACCATAGAACACATAGATGGGACAAACTCATGATTTTTTGATTGCAAACGCTAGCCTAGTCATGGAACCCCAGAGAACTTCGGGAAAACCCGAACGCTCGTACTCTCAATGAGAGCGTAAAGTAGGGAGAGGCCCTCGCCAAGCAGCTACAAAAAAAATTTCAGTCTAGCACAGACTACAGAATGACGAAGGCAGGCCTATGTCGCTTGTGATTTCGTTCTGTCTATGTATGTGTACACTCGTCTGTACATAATCAGGCTTCGTAGTGTGTAGTGAAGTTGTACAACATCGCATTTCAACAGCTCGCTCGACCAAACTTTTTAATTTTCGACAAAACAGAGACAATGCGAATAGGATATGCCCCTGGGGAAAGAATATCAAGAAATATTGCCATCTGCTGAATGGCAGAAGCGATATGAGCCATTACATGTGGAAAAGAATGTTATGTCCCGTGACTCTTCATCGAGTTCAATTTGATGAAAACCTGACATTAGGTCGAGGCATGAAAAATACTTTGCTCTAGGTAGACCAACCAGGTAGTTGGTCTAAAATGTCATCAATTCTAGGTAATGGAAATTTATCGGACAACAATTTTTTATTAATTTGACGATAGTCAATTACTAATCGCCATTTTTTATTTTCAGCACTTGGTAACGATTTTTTCGGTACCAATAAAAGTGGGCTATTGTAAGGAGATACAGAAGGCTCAACTATTTCGTCTTTTATAAGCTTTTGGACTTGTCTTTGTATTTCGTCTTTCTGACTATGAGGATTTCTATAATTTTTAATGTAAATAGGTTCATCGTCCACCAGTCTTAATTTTTGTTTGTAGAAATTATTTGTTGTTATTGATTCGGTTTCTAGTCCGAATACATCACTATATTTCTTGCACAACTTCGTAAGTTGGCTGTGAAACTGTGGGGGAAAATTTTTTGATAACGTAGTTAGTACCGCGTTTTCACGCTGTTCATTATTTGCTTCGATTATTTCGTAGCTGGAAAGCGGTTCATACTTCAAACTTGATATTTTTACTATTTGATCTTTATTTGTAGTATTTAGCAGTCGTATGACTGCGTTTTGGGGTTTAGTTATAGTATTTGCTAAATAAATACCATGTTGAATTTCTTGGTTTGGAATTAATACACTGTCTTCTTGTGAACTTATTTCAATTTTTCGGACAACTTGGGATCTTGCTGGTAAAACTATTGAATTATTACCAGCACTGTACGATATTGGTACATATATTGGATATTTTAGGTTGTTTGGTCTAATTATTAACCAGTCTTCGGACGGATTGAAATCTAATTGACAGTTGTATTTTCTTATGAAATCGATTCCTAGTATTGGAATAGCGAATTGGGTATTAACGATGTGAAAGTCGTGTGGGATTATATATTTTGATGATTGTATTTTAATAGAAGTAAACCCTATGGATTTAGTTACATCTTGACTAATTCCTTGTATATTTATGATTTTATTGGTTTGGATACTTTGAAAATTATCTTTTACAATGGATATTTCCGATCCTGTGTCTATTAAGAATACTAACTTTTTTCCCGTTGCCACATTCGTGAAGGTAACAAACGTATTTTGACTTAAACTGATGGCGTGAATCTTATTACTCTTTACTGCTGAGTATCTAAAGGTGCTCCCGAAACATTATTGCTGGTACCTATAACCGTTTTGTCGGTTATTTCCTCGGTTACCTCTATTATTCCTGTTGTAACCCCTGTTGTTTCCTCTGTGATTATTATTTCTGTTTTGTTCGGATTCAGCCGGATCGGATCACTATATCATATAGCTCCCATACAAATGGCAAAGTCACGAACAGTGACTTTTCTTAATAACTTCGTTATTTTCTGAGCTATTATCATGAAATTTTATATTGTTATTACACATATAAACGACTATGCCAAATTTGATCAAGATCGGGTGACTATATCATATAGCTCCCATAGGAACGATCTTTCGAAAACAGTGACTTTTGTTAACAACTTCGTTACTTTTGACGTGATTGCTTTCAAATTAAACATTTGTTAGTTTAATATATCTGTTAATGACTGTTAATGCCGAATTTGATAAAGATCGGGTTACTATATTATATAGCTCCCATAGGAACGATCGGTGGAAAACAGTGGCTTTGATCAATATCTTACAATTAGTTTTTTCCTATGCCAAGATTGTTGACCGTTTTTTCGCAAACATTAGCTTTTTTAGCTTGAACGTTTTTCTACTTTGATGGCTATAGTTAAGGAAAGAGTTACCATAAAAGTTGCAAGGGTATACAAAATTTGACGCGGTCAAAGTTAGCCCCGGCCCTCTGGTTATTTTCTACTCTTTCTCGTACAAAATGATATTTGATGTCAATGGTCTTCGTGCGCTTATGATGAATTGGATTTCGGGCAATTCGCTGGCAGCATATCCTATTTCAATGAGCAGACGTTTAAGATATACAGCTTCCTTGGCTGCAGTTGATAAGGCTACATATTCAGCCTCTGTGCTACTCAAAGCAACGATACTTTGTTTCGCTGAAGTCCAAGAGAATGCGCTTCCACACAGATAGAAAGCATAGCCAGAGTAGGACTTCCTATTAGCTTTGTCTTTTGCCCTATCAGCGTCAACAAAGCCAATTACTGGTTTACCCGTTTTTCGGTATGTAACTCCAAGATCTATGGTGCCCGCCAAGTAGCGCAAAATATGTTTAGCAGCAGTTTCATGATCTTCGTGCGGGTCGTTATTGCGCTGTGCAAGCTTACATACTGCATGCAGAATATCAGGTCGGCTCAACACTGCTAAATAGATAAGCATACCAATTAGTGACTGATAATTTGTTATATTTACCTTGACGCAGCCCGCGTCGTTACAATCAGCCGTAAAACCAGGGGTTAGGGCTGTTCCAACAGGTCGACAGTTAACCATACCATGAACATCAAGTAGCTTTCTTACTTACGTCCTTTGATGCAAAGAAATATCTTCGTTATTTTCTCTTTGTATTTCCAGTCCAAGGAAATATTTAAGTCGGCCTCCATCGTGCATTTTAAAATGTACTGCAATCTCCTTCTTAATGTTAGATATGTCTGTTTCGTCAGGGCATATGATTATAAGGTCATCGACGTAGACGGCAATGTAGCTTTTCTTGTCTTCTTTAATATAGAGGCAAGACTCATGTTTGCATTTGTGGAATCCGATACCACGTAGAACTTCGTCGAGTGTATTGTTCCAAACTCTTCCAGATTGCTTGAGTCCGTACAGTGCTTTTTGTAGCTTGAGAACCTTTTTCGGGTAAGAATCGTTGACAAAACCTTCCGGTTGCTTCATGTAAACATCGTCCTCTAGATTACTGTTAAAGTAAGCATTGGATATATCAACTTGATGTATGTAAAAATTTTTCTCCGCAGCTATAGCAAACAGCATTCTAATAGTTTCGTAGCAAATGACCGGAGAAAAAGTTTCTTGATAGTTGATTCCTAGCTGCTGCCCACAGCCTTTAGCCACCAGTCTTGGTTTGAATCTTTCTATATCCACCATGCTTAGTTCTTTTGATGCGCGAAATACCCATTTGGATCCAATCGCCTTTTGGCCAGGCGGTAAATCTACTAAACGCCATGTGTCATTCTCCAACAATGCGTCGTATTCTTGTTTCATCGATTCCTGCCAGAACTTGGCATGTTGTCCATTTAGTGCATCTGATACAGATTGAGGTGTCTCTATATCATCCTCAAGTTGAATTTGTTGAAGCATGTTATATTGCTTCCTTGGTCTAACAGCTAAACCAGTACGAAGAATTTTCGGTCTTCCTGGTCCTCGTTGTGGAGCCTCTTCTTCGGTTCTCTGGATCGGTTCTAGATCCTGTTGTTGATTTGTGATTTCGTCATCACTCGCAGTGACAAAATCTTCCTCCTCCTCTTCGTCGAAGTCCGTATCGTCGTTTGGAGGAATATCTGACCTTGGCGACATAGGTTCCTGGAGATCTTCATTTGGTTCTTCTATTGGCACGTGCGGCTCGAGACGAATAATGCTTGTTACGAAATCTTTGTTTTTGTCTGAAAGATCAAAATTTTTAAATTCTTTGTTCTGGAATTCATTTTTTATAAACTTCACGTCACGTCGCTCAACAATTTCTTGATCATAAAGACGATATGGTTTAGCTTTAGAGGAATAACCAATAAAAATGTACTCTTCCTTTTGAGTGGAACTTCTTTTTATTTGTTTTATCCA